>NC_071481.1:2704569-2943688 GCF_028500815.1 Rissa tridactyla | reverse complement strand
GTTGCTGGAAGCACAGACCGTCTGGAGAAGGGGAAGCAAAATCAGCCTGTGTGTTCCCCCTCGGCTTTCTGAGAACTTTCAAATAAATACTGAAAGAAACCACTGGAGAGGGGACAGAGGAGAGCAGGTGAGCAACCTCATCTAGGTGAAGATGTCCCTGCTTATTGCGGGGGGCGGTGGACTAGATCACCTTTAAAGGTTTCTTCCAACCTAAGGTATTCGACGATTCAAAGAATTTCTTAGATATTAGGAAGAAATTCTTCGCTGTGAGGGTGGTGAGGCGCTGGAAGGGGTTGCCCAGAGCAGCTGTGGCTGCCCCATCCCTGGAGGGATTCAAGGCCAGGTTGGACGGGGCTGGTGGGAGGTGTCCCACCAGAAGTTGTTGGAACTGGATGATCTTTAAGGTCCCTTCCAAGCCGAACCCGTTCCGTGTGTCAGTGACGGCCAGGATCAGCCCATAACGGTGCTGTAAAGGGCTTCCAGGAGGGCAAACCCCCCCTCCGGCTCCTCCGGGGCGCTGTGCGCTCCGGGATCGCCCCAGGCTGGGGAAGAGCTGGCGGGATGCGGGGCTGGAAGCGCTTGCCAAGGGGAGAGGCTGCCCCGCACCCCGGAGGACCCGGTTTTGGGTCTCCCGGTCCCTCCGTCCCCGCCTCCCGGCTGCGGGGAGCGCTGCCCCGGGCCGCCTCCCCGCAACGGCGGGGCCGGGCCCCGCAAGCGCCGCCCCGGGAGGGCAGGGCCCGGGCGGAGCGGCCGGGAGGGACCCGCCGCCGCTAGCGGGAGGTACGTGGGGCCGGGCCGGGGGCGGCGGGACCCCCAGCGCCGGGGCGGGACGGGGGTCGGTCCGCGGTGCCCGGGGCAGGGGACGGGACCGGGGACGGGACGGGACGGGACCCGGTTCGGCGGAGCCCTGCCGTGCCCCCCCGGCACTGGCTGGGGCTGGGACCTGCCCGGCGTGGGGGGGACCCCGGGGGGGTCCCAGGGAGGAGCTCGGGGACCCCCCAAGCGGAGCTCGGGAAGGGGAAAACACCCGTGGGGAAGTTTTGGGGGAAACACCCCCAAAGCAGGGTGTGGGGAACGGTTGGAGGGTCGGGGTTTGGGGGGTCCTGGGAGGGTCCGTCCCTGCCCCATCACCTGTTGGTGACACCGTGGGCTTGGGGCACCTCGTCTGCGGGTGTCGGGGTGGCTTTCCTAAGGAGCAGCCCACTTTTTTGGGGGGGGGGGGGTGTCAGTTTTGAGAAGGGTCAGCTCAGTGTCGAGAGAAGGAGGTGGTGGGTGGGCGTGAGACGAGCCCCCCCCTAAAAAACCCACCAGTGTCTTTGCGGCCGGTTCCCACGGTGGCAGCGTGGCAGGGCCGTCGCGTGTCGCCAGCCCGTCGCTCAAAGACGTCAGTCCCCGGGAAGGGGCGAGGGGACGGTGCGTGCGTTGAGTCTGTTTGGAAAGCAAACAAAGGCAAAAGAGACGGAAAGCTGCGCAGGGCAGGTCCGTGCCAGGCGGTTTATGAACTCAGTACCACTCGGCAGGGTTTCGGTTCTTCCTGTCGTGGTAATTCTGCAAAGGAAAGAGTGGTTTGGAGCTTTAAAGGGCACCGACAAATCTGCGAAGGTCTCTCACGAGTGTTGCTGTAGAAAGAAATCCTACCGAGAAAGCGAGTCGGCCGCTGCAGCAGGGTGTGTGGCTAGTTGCCCAAGGTGTGTGCCGGGTCGGCACACCCTCCTGCGCCAGGGTTTTTGGGACACGGCCCGTGACAGGCAATAATTATTTTAGGAAGTTCCTATCTCTTGCCTGCTGCGATGATTAATTCCTGTATTGTCTCGACGGGCATGGGAAAAACCACCATATCCTTGGTTTGGAAGGAAACCCCCCGTCAGGTGGGTGTTTCTGGGGGGCTGTGAGCTTCGGTAGCCGAGGGCCAGCGGCTGGGAGGGGAGGAAGCCTGCTGGCCCCGCTCCACCTGCACTGAGCGTGGCCTCGGTCACAGCAGTGTGAGCACTGGGACTCGTTACCGCTGGGAGTTGGCTTTAATGATTTTATTGCCGGCAGCTTTGTCTGAATGGTTTTCCCCCTCTGAGCTGGCTCTGGGTGCGTGTATCGGCACAATCCCGGTGTTTGTCTTCCCCATATTGACTTAAAATCAGGAACGGTGTTTCTGTGAGTGCATCCCGTGTGAGATGGGCTGCCCTTGGCTTTGCCTGATGGAGCCTGGGTGGGGTGAAGCTGCACCAGAAGCTTTCAGCTAATGGGCTTCAGCTGCTGGTGGGCTTTCAAGCTCCTTGAAGCTCCTCCGGCGCAGACCTCGGCCACTGCCGGGTGGGATGCAGCAGCAGCGCATCCCTCTAGGACGTAGCCAAGCATCCTGCAGCCGTCGGAGGCCCTGGACGTCTTGGTGTGACAGCCAGAAAGGGAAAACCTCCCAGGTGGCAATGAGGAACGCGTGGGTGTGGGGCTGGACCGTAATGACTCGGAAGTATGTGAGCAGCCTTTGATTTTATCTGTGGGTAATTACACGGGTGGAAAAATCCTGGGGAAGGGAAGCACCTGGGGAAGGAGAGATGTTTGGCCTGTCGGTGCCCTGAGGAGAGGTGAGTGTCGGTGATGCTCGACGTAGCTCGGCGCCGCAGTGCCGGACGGTGCTGCCCGCAGCCACGCTCCCACGGAGATCCCGGCAGGGCTGTCTGCCCGCGTTCCCAGCCCGAGTCCTGGAGCAGGGATCCCTCCAGCAGCCCAGGTACCTGTCTGTCTCCCAAACGCATTCCTGCTCTATTTCTTAGGTTCTTGCTCCTGGTTCTTGTTCCCGGTGTATTTCTTAGGCAGAAACTGCTGTCGAGGCTCTGCCAAAGTGGCTGAAAATCCTGTGTGAGCTGTGCAGGTAGCGTGCAGCGGCATAATTCCCCGGCCAACCTCCATCCCTATCGAAATACCTGTGCCCAGCTGGCAAAACACTGCTGCTTTGTGCCTGGCTGCCCAGCCGGCCCCATCCCTCCCCCTGCATCGCCCGCCGCTCCCTTTCTGCCCCTTCGGCTCCTCTCCGCCGGTTTCATTGTGGGTCTTGCTCCTGGGAAAAGGCCGTTTGGAGAGCGCGGGGAGCAGCGAGGTGAAGGACGGTGCTGAGATTTCAGGCTGAGGATGAGGAAGGCGGCACTGGCGAGGCTGATGGCAGTGGGTAGTGGCTTTTCAGGGAGGGGAGATAAGGCTTTGGGGGGGCTTTTGGTGGGACAGGAGCTGCATAAAGCACTCCAGGAGGGCTGGAAAGTGCTTCGAGGCAGCAGGAATGCTGGATTTGGAAGAGATGAGAGGGGCAGATAGCGCCTACGAGTGCGGGAAGGCTGTGGAGGGGAGCGCGGTGGCTGGCACGGGGACAGGGGAAGGTCGCGGGCCAAAAGCCATGGGAAGGCTGCTGGGAGGAATGGCTTTATCTCAAGCAGGAAACAGCAGATTAGGGGAAAAAAAAAGCAACAACCAAAACCACACAACAAATCAAGCACAAAGGGGCAAAGTGGAGTCAAAAGGAAAGCAGGAAAGAGACGAAGGCAAAGTGCTGGGATTTTCCCAGGCCTGGCACACAGGGAAGGCTGGCAATTCATCTCCCTTTTCCAGCCCGAAGAGAGGCAAACGCCCCCAAAAGCCCATCTTTGCTTTAGCAGAGCCTGCTGGGGAGGCGTTTGGCTGGCACCAGCTCCATGGGTTGGTTCCATGGGCATGGGAAAAGCTGCGGGCTGATGCTCAGGCGGCGGGGCTGGGATGCGGCGAGGGCTCGCCGACCTCCAGCGCTGCTGTGAGCTCCTGCCGGCGTGCTCTCTGTGGCTGCAGCAGCCTTATCCCCAGGAATAAATGTCCGTAAATATAAATCGAAAAGGCCTCTTTGTCCCAGTCCATTCCTGGTTTGCAGCGAGCGCTGCTCTGATGGTCGTAATGACATTATGGGGGCGAGAAAGAGCCTGGAAGGCAGTTTTCCGTACCTCCATGGCCAAGTTCATGCTGATGGCTGTTGGCTGCATGGGGACGATTAAGGCTTGGGGGAGATGGCTGCTGTGGCTTGTGTGACCTGTGCCAGCTGTAAACCGGTGGCAATGTGATCTGGATGCCATCCAGAGGGACCTTGACAGGCTGGAGAGGTGGGCCCGTGCCAACCTCATGAAGTTCAACAGGACCGAGTGCAAGGTCCTCCATCTGGGTCGGGGCAATCCCAAGCACTGATATAGGCTGGGCAGTGACTGGCTTGAGAGCAGCCCTGAAGAAAAGGACTTGGGTGTGCTGGTGGACGAGAGGCTCCACATGAGCCGTCAGTGTCATGCCGTCCACTAGCAGCCGTCCACTAGCAGCCCGGAAAGCCAATCATATCCTGGGCTGCATCAGGAGAAGCGTGGCCAGCAGGTCGAGGGAGGTGATTCTCCCCCTCTACTCCACTCTCGTGAGACCCCACCTGGAGTACTGCGTCCAATTCTGGAGCTCCTACTACAAGAGAGATATGGAGGTGCTGGAAGGTGTCCAGAGAAGGGCCACGAGGATGATCAGAGGGCTGGAGCCACCTCTCCTATGAGGACAGACTGGGAGAGTTGGGGTTGTTCAGTCTGGAGAAAAGAAGGCTGCAAGGAGACCTTATAGTGGCCTACCAGTATCTTAAGGGGGCCTACAAGAAAGCTGGGGAGGGACTTTTTAGGATGTTGGGTAGTGGTAGGACTAGAGGGAATGGGTTAAAACTAGAGATGGGACGATTCAGATTGGACGTTAGGAAGAAGTTCTTCACCATGAGGGTGGTGGGACACTGGAACAGGTTGCCCAGAGAGGTGGTGGAAGCCCCATACCTGGAAGTTTTTAAGGCCAGGCTGGACGGGGCTCTGAGCAACCTGATCTAGTGGGAGGTGTCCCTGCCCATGGCAGGGGGTTGGAACTAGGTGATCTTTAAGGTCCCTTCCAACCCGAACCATTCTGTGATTCTATGGCCGGTATCCAGAGTTATGAAGGATGCGGTGGTGGATGGAGAGGGGCCGGGCGCTGGGTTGTGCCAACAGGGGGTTTTGTGAGCCCCATCGCTGGTTTTCCACAGCCATCAGCGTGGCTGCGGTGGCTGGACGGGCGGATTGCGGCATTCTCAGGCCTGGGAGCGGGGCGGGTGGCCTCCTCTTTTCCCATGACACCCTCGTTTTGCAGGGAACCGGAGCCCTGGGCCCCCCTCTGGGGTGGGCTGGAGCGGGATAGCGGGGATCCCCTTGGGCAGAGCTTCCAGAAAACGCCGCTGCTCGCCTGGTGCCGTCTGCGAGAGCGCAATTGAGGGGGAGGTGGTAAAAAAAATAGAATTTAAGGAGAAAAAAAAAAAAAGATGGTGAAAGAACTTAAAATGTCTGTAGGGAATGCCAAGAGCGATGAATGTGGGCACATTCCTGTGCGCTCTTGGCAGGAAGCGTAAGCAGGGAAATGCGGAAAAGCCCCAACAGTCTGCACGGGGCCGTCCCGCCGGGTCTCTCCGTTCCCTGGGAAGATGCTCTAAAACGGGCTGGGTGTTTGTCCAAATGAACACAAATTGGCTAAATCAGCAGCAATGCCGCTTTTCCCAGCTCAGCGGGATATCTCTGGGTACTTCTCTCACCGCTTTCCCCGCTGGGGCAGGAGAATTCCCCGCGTCCCCTGGGCTGTATCTGGCCAGACACGTCCCCGCTGCCGGGGCAGGTATAACCCGGGCAGGGAAAAAAAAAAAAAAAAGAGGGAAAATATTGCCTGTTGGTTTTCTGACTCTGCATGGAGTTTTGTGCTGCTGGTGGGTCGAGTCCCTGCGTAACGAGGGCTCCGTGCAGCTGCAGGAACGAGCTGGTGAGGATGTGCCGCAGTCACCAATTAGCAGGGAAGGCAGTTAATGAGAAGGCTGTCTGGTGTAGGCATGCAGATGAAGCCTTGCGTGCCGGCGCTGCTGCTGAGGAGTTAATGTGGGGCTGGCTGTCCCTTGGGGGCCGGGCAGGGGGATGAAGCCCAGCCTGGCTCAGTGTTACCCCCATTCCTCGTCATCTCACCCGACCAAACCCCGTGGGACATCCAACCCCACCTCCAGAAGGTGCAAATCAATCTAGAAGTGCCCCAGCACGTGCAGATCATCTCCTGCGTGTTGAGGGTTGCTGTTGAGAGGGGCTGGAGGACCTCAGGGCTGGAACTCGGGAAGAAGCACAGAATCAGAGAACGGCAGGGGTTGGAAGGGCCCTCTGGAGATCATCCCGTCCCACCCCCTGCCAGAGCAGGGTCACCCACAGCAGGTGGCACAGGAACGCGTCCAGGCGGGGTTGGAATGTCTCCAGAGACGGAGACTCCCCCACCTCTCTGGGCAGCCTGTGCCAGGGCTCTGCCACCCTCACAGCAAAGAAGTTCCTCCTCGTGTTGAGATGGAACTTCCCATGGTCAAGTTTGTGCCCGTTGCCCCTTGTCCTGTCCCCAGGCACCACTGAGAAGAGCCTGGCCCCATCCTCCTGACACCCACCCTTCAAGTATTTATCAGCGTTGATAAGGTCCCCCCTCAGTTGTCTTTTTTCCAGACTGAAGAGCCCCAAATCCCTCAGCCTTTCTTCACAAGAGAGGTGTTCCAGTCCCCTCAGCATCTTGGTAGCCCTTTGCTGTCCCCTCTCCAGCAGTTCCCTGCCCCTCTGGAACCGGGGAGCCCAGAACTGGACATGGCAAGAGGTGGGAAGAGGCGGGTGCCGAACCACCGCCAGCCCTGGGAGCAGCTTGGGAGGAGGGAGAGCTGGGGCTCCGCTCATCACATGTAATAAGTTAACAGGCAGTGGGCTCCAGGCTCTTCGGATGTTTGGAGTACGGATTTTTTTATTTTTTATTTTTCCCCAAAAAACATGCTAGGAAATTAATTGTGTGGTTTACAATTGGCGCTGGAAGTTGCAGAGCGGCTGTTGGAGGCAGGCTCCAAAGGGACATGTAGCTCCGTGGCTGCGTGCTCCGACTCCTCCTCGGAAGCCCTGGAGCAGAGTCGGGAGCGAGCTTGTCCCGTGACTGCGACGGGGTTTGAGCCGTTCCCTGAACTGCAGACTCATCCCTCGCTGTCCTGGGACAAAGGTGTTGCTGCCGGAGCACGAGCGGGAAGGTGATGTCATGGGAGGGGAAAAATCCAAAGGTTGCAGAGGGCAGAGGAGCGTGGGCGCCGCCGTGGGCAGCGATGGGTGTCCTGCTTCCTCCTGAGTCACCTCCACGGGGCTGGCCTTTCACCGGGAACGCCGGGATGTGGAGCACGGTCCGGGGCTGACGCCGTCGGGGGGTTCTGCTGGTGTCTCCGGCGGAGGGGAAGATGCTCTCTGCCGCCGCCCCACCTGGATTCTCCTGCCAAAAGCCCTTGAGGCGCATCTAGGCGTGTTGGCGTGCCGTGCTCGAGGAAGGGCTTATCCCGAGCCCTCCCGTGCCTGAATCACAGCTGGAAGTGTCCCAAGAGAAGTCAGGAAGCATCGCCTGGGAGCTGGTGAGAGGTGCGGGAAGCCCGGTGGAGCGCGGAGGAGGCACAGGTGCCCCCGTCGGCGCCGGTGGAGTTTAATGGTTCGGAGATCCTGGGGTAAATCATTGCCAGAGCAGGGCGTGCATGGGACGGGGACGAAGGTGGGTCTGGCTGCAGGGAAGGACCTCATGCCGCCGGTGGGGGGATCAAGGGGGCCTGGAGCGCTTGGCCACCACTTGCCCACCTGATGAAGGGGTGAGGTTGCCAATGGGAGCCGTAGGACGACGGCACTGGCACACTGCGGGGGCGAGAAGGGAAGCAGGCTCCTGTGACACGGTGTAAGGACAGTGAGTACTACGGGTTGGGTGGTTGGGGCTTTGCGCAGGAGGCGAGTACTTGGAAATGGTTTTGGTAAACAAATTGGGGGAAATCACAGAATCCTAGAATGGTTTGGGTTGGAAGGGACCTTAAAGCCCACCCAGTGCCACCCCCTGCCCTGGGCAGGGACACCTCCCACCAGCCCAGGTTGCTCCAAGCCCCGTCCAACCTGGCCTTGAACCCCTCCAGGGATGGGGCAGCCACAGCTGCTCTGGGCAACCTGGGCCAGGGGCTCACTGCCCTCACAGCAAAGAATTTCTTCCCCAGATCTCATCTCAATCTCCCCTCTTCCAGTTTAAAACTGTTCCCCCTCGTCCCATGGCTCCCCTCCCTGCTCCAGAGTCCCTCCCCAGCTTTCCTGGAGCCCCTTTAGGGACTGGAAGGGGCTGGAAGGTCTCCGCAGAGCCTTCCCTTCTCCAGGCTGAACCCCCCCAGCTCTCTCAGCCTGTCCCCACAGCAGAGGGGCTCCAGCCCTCCCAGGATCTCCGGGGCCTCCTCTGGCCCCACCCCAACAGCTCCGTGTTTTCCTTCCTGTGCTGAGGACTCAGAGCTGGACACAGTGCTCCAGGTGGAGTCGAGGAAAAATCCCTTAAGGATTATTAAAGTGGTGGAACCGCAGAGCAAGGTCTTTCTGCGTTGCTGGACCGGGGAGGACAGTGCCATACGTGTGTGCTCCACCTGCTCTGCTCGGCACCGCCACAGCAGATGCCACCTCAGCGATGCGGAACCGGCCACAGCGAGATTTTGGGGGCAAGTCGGTGATTGTTTCTGGGTTTCCCTGAACCCTCCAGTTGCAGTCCCCTTTCTCCGTGCCAACCCATGTCCATCTCGGCTGTGCCACCCCTCCCGCTCCAGGCAGCGCCAGGGATGCTGGACCCCAGACAGAGATAGCAGCAGCTCCTTTCCTTGCCCACTGACGTCAGGGAGCAGGGTTATTGCTACAGCAGAGATAGGAGCGAGCTCTGGAAAGCCAAAAGAAGGGCTAATTCAATGGAGAGACAGACTTGTATGTCAAGTCTCCTGCTTTAATCTGATTTGCCCAGGCTGCAGGGCACTGAGATGATGTAGAAGCTTTAAATCCTCTCCAGCTTCCAGGGGTGAGGTGCCCCAAGGGAAGTGGGAGAGATGGGGAATGGGCATGGAGGTTCAGACACCACGGGTAAATGTTACCAGCCCTGTGGTTTTTTTTTTTTTCTGTGCCCAAAATTTCCCTGCCCCAAACCCATCAGAGCAGTTTGCAAGCGAAATCTCGGCTGGCCGGTGTCTGTTTGTCAACTGCCTTGACAAAGAGCACGGGGATGGGAGTTCATTTGGATAAACAGGTGAGGAAAAAACCCAGCAGCCGCCCACAGGACCCAAAATGAGAAGCGGGGGTGCTGAAGCAGAGGAGGCCCCGGAGATGCTGGGAGGGCTGGAGCCCCTCTGCTGTGGGGACAGGCTGAGAGAGCTGGGGGGGTTCAGCCTGGAGAAGAGAAGGCTCCGCGGAGACCTTCCAGCCCCTTCCAGTCCCTAAAGGGGCTCCAGGAAAGCTGGGGAGGGACTCTGGAGCAGGGAGGGGAGCCATGGGACGAGGGGGAATGCCTTTAAACTGAAAGAGGGGAGATTGAGATGAGATCTGGGGAAGAAATTCTTTGCTGTGAGGGTGGTGAGCCCCTGGCCCAGGTTGCCCAGAGCAGCTGTGGCTGCCCCATCCCTGGAGGGGTTCAAGGCCAGGTTGGACGGGGCTTGGAGCAACCTGGGCTGGTGGGAGGTGTCCCTGCCCAGGGCAGGGGGGTGGAATAGGGTGATCTTTAAGATCCCTTCCAACCCGAACCATTTTCTGACTCTGTGATAAATCAGAGCCTCGGTGGCCCTCACCACGGGCTCGGTCATCGCTGGTGTGACTGGGAGCGGGGAGTGATGCAGCGGAGGGTGTTCGAAGGAAGAGGGCGTGTGGCGCCATTTGCCGGGTGCGTGGTTTGATGAGCCTGCAAAGGGCAGCGAGGGTGCTGTGGGCTGGCGCCGCCGGCGCTCTGCGGAGCAGAGGGGGCCCTTTGGGAAGCCTGGGATGCAGACAGAGCTCTACGTCGGTGTCACCCCTCCCGCGGGCAGGGACAGGCGAGGGCAGGCAGGCAGCGAAGACCGTGTGGGAGGGCAGAGGCTGCTGCCGGCACCAGAAGGGCTCAGGTAGGACGTGCGGGCTGTGATGGCTCTCAGCACGTCAGCGAGGACATTCGGGGATGTCACGTTTGCCGCATCCTCAGCAGCTGCTTGCTCAGACCGAATTCAAGCTGGGAGCAGGTTGCGGGGGGGGGTGTGGGGTGTCCAGGGATGCTTTTCCCAAGGGGTGGATGGCAGCAGCCCGGCTGTGGCGGTGGGGCTGGGCTCGGCGCTGAGCCATGCCGTGGGGAACGGCGGGCTTGCCCCTGCCTGCCAGCAGCTTCCGCGGGGCAGGGCTCGGCACCTCCCGTTTGCCCAGTAACCCCGGGCAGACCTCGGGAGCGCAGGCTTTGCCCGGCGAACGCCAACAGCCCCCGCGCTAGGCCAGGGCTGTAGCATCCCGCGGTGAGACCCCCGAAGCGATGCCGGGGCACCGGCTGCCATGGGGAAGTTGCTCAGCAGATTTTTTTCCTCTCCTCCTTGCCGGGCTTGCGTGCCTGTCTTTTCCTGCAGGCAGCTGGAACTGGTGTGTTTTCTGGGAATGCTGGTTTATTCTGGCCCTTGACCCTGCGGACTGGGCTTGCGCCCGAGATAAACAAGCAAACGTGAAGCCGGAGACCATCGAACTGCAGGGTGAGGGTGTATTCGAAGACAGAGCACAGTGGCGGCGTGTCCGGGGGCCGACTTCCAGCACAAACAAGCATCGGGAAGCCAGGGAGGAAAGGAGAAAACCCCGGCACGTTTGCGCAGCCGCACGCTCGTTTTGGCACACGCATAGGACTGGGAGGTTGCGAAGGAGCTGCCGGGGGGGAGATGGGGGAGATCGGCTGCGAGGATCCGAGTGTTTTGGATCCCTGGAGGGGTTCAAGGCCAGGTTGGACGGGGCTTGGGGCAACGTGGGCTGGTGGGAGGTGTCCCTGCCCAGGGCAGGGGGTTGGCACTAGATGGTCTTTAAGGTCCCTTCAACCCGAACCACTCTGTGATGCTTCACCAGCCGAGGTCAGGGCGGTGCGCGGCCAGGAGACGCGCTTCCGCAGGAGGATTTTTTTGGAAAGCGAGCACATCTGGTCCTGGCGACTCGGAAAATAGAGGTGTTCAGTCGAGGCAGTGGAGGGGGAGATCCCAGCCGTGGTCTGGCTGGTGGGGACCGGCGATGCTGGCTCGGCCCCGAGCCGGCGGCGGTTACTGGGATGCAGCCGGGGGACTCGCCACCAGCGTGTGTGACTCCGGGATGGGCAAGTGGTGGCCAGAAGCAAGATGGGGGCTGTGACGAGGGCTCGCTGCGGCACCCCCCCTTGCTGATGGCAATCGGGGGAAGCCGCAGGGGTGGTTTGGCTGGGAAAAGGAGAGTTTTGCTTTCTCATCTCCAGGCAGGGAGGTGTTACAGGGCAGGCAGCCAGCGCCGCCAGCGGCCCTGCTCCATCTGGAACAGGGGGAAAAGAGGAGTTGTACGGGCCAGAGGGCTGTTTCTGAGCGGTTTCAGGTTAGTTTGCGTTGGCAGCGGCGCTTTGGCTAAGGCAGTGCAGCTCCTTAAAGCAGGGAATGTTTCTATAAGCACTGGACTTTGTCTTAGTGGCGTGGGGTTTTTTTTTTTTGGTGCTGCGAAGAGGTCGGTTGTCACGCTCCTAAGGATGGGTCAGCCGAGTCCTTAGCAAATGTTAATAATGCCGCTTTTTTTCCTAAAGTTAGGCGGATATTACAGCCGAGAAAGCAGATGAGAAGGGCCAGCGAGGCTCCTGCTGCCGCCCGCCGCGTGCTGTCCCGACGTGCTCTCCGCAGGAGCGCTGCAATTAGATTTGCAGCATTGGTGGCCTAAAACGATGTTATTGTGGCCACTGAAATGGGAGCCGGGTAGCCTTTGCATCCCGCCGTGCTCTAACCATCGCTTTCCCTCTCTTCCCAGAGCTCGCCGCCTGCCCGGGGAGGGGGGGACCGCACGCATGCGAGCAGGACCGCAGCCCCCCCGAGCCCAGCCCTGCGCTAAGGTTGGGGTAGCCCGGCTGGCCGGCCAGCAGCAGGAGCGATGGCCCAGTCCCGGGCCAATGGCTCACACTACGCCCTGACGGCCATAGGGCTGGGGATGCTGGTCCTTGGCATCATCATGGCCGTCTGGAACCTCGTCCCCGGCTTCGGCCCCACCGCCAAACCCGCTGCCCACGGCGGCAACAGCAGCAAGCCCGACCGTGGCACCGGGGGCATTTTGAAGAGCAAGACCTTCTCGGTGGCGTACGTGTTGGTGGGAGCGGGCGTGCTGCTGCTCCTGCTCTCCATCTGCCTCAACATCCGCGACAAGAAGAGGCAGAGCGAAGACATCCCGCGCATCCAGCACCAGGCGTCGGTGGAGCCCTCGCACCAGGAGGACAGGTGAGCCTTTCTGGGGGAAAAATGCAGCGGGATCGAGTGCAGGAACGAAACTGCGAGTTGTTATCCTTCCTCCAGGAGGTCAGGAGCAAGGAGAGGAAGGCCGATAGCAGCGCGTGCTAAAATAAAGGCAAGCACGTCTCACCATTTAGGGTTCAAAGTCCCTTTAGAGCTCAGGAAGGAATGAGTCCAGCTGTATTTATGGTGCTGTCGGTGAAAGGAAGCCTTGTTTGTGTGTGAGCCGGGCTCTGGATGGAGCCCCGGCCAAGGCGGCGTTGCTGGGACCTGCCGCGGTGGGTGCAGAGGCAGCGTGGGGAGGGGGAACACTGGCGGCGGTGGTCGATGGCTAACGCAGCATAGGTGCCGCAAGCCTTGCGAGGGGCTGCGGGGGGAGAGGAGGAGGAGATGCCGGGCGTGCGGTCTCGCCGGAGGAAGGCAGCGGCTGGGAGTGGAGTTCAGAGCCGGTGAAAGTCTGCAGGGCTCTGCTGTTCGCCCGGGGAGCTCCAGCCAGCGGAGCAAAGGCACGGCCTGAACAAACACAGGGCGCAGGAGGAGTCCCGGCGGTGTGGGGAACCGGCAGGGTCCCGGCGCGGGATAAGCCCACGCAGGGGAGAGGCGGGGGGACGTGGGGACAGTAGGGTGGGAGGTGGCAGGAGGGGACACTGGCTGCTGCCTGGGAGGAGAGCTGCCACGGGAGACTGCTGAGGAGTTACCCTGGGAGTGCAGATCCACCTGGAGAACTGTTTTCCCTATTAGAATCTAAACGTAGCTTCCTAAAAGGTAACTTCAAAAGAAGCGTGGGCAGCAGGGTGAGGGGGGGGATTCTGCCCCTCTGCTCCGCTCTGGTGAGACCCCACCTGGAGTCCTGCGTCCAGCTCTGGAGTCCCCAACGTCAGAAGGACACGGAGCTGTTGGAGCGGGGCCAGAGGAGGCCCCGGAGATGCTGGGAGGGCTGGAGCCCCTCTGCTGTGGGGACAGGCTGAGAGAGCTGGGGGGGTTCAGCCTGGAGAAGGCTCCGGGGAGACCTTCCAGCCCCTTCCAGTCCCTGAAGGGGCTCCAGGAAAGCTGGGGAGGGACTCTGGAGCAGGGAGGGGAGCCATGGGATGAGGGGGAATGCCTTTAAACTGGAAGAGGGGAGATTGAGATTGGATCTCAGGAAGAAATTCTTTGCTGTGAGGGGGGTGAGCCCCTGGCCCAGGTTGCCCAGAGCAGCTGTGGCTGCCCCATCCCTGGAGGGGTTCAAGGCCAGGTTGGACGGGGCTTGGAGCAGCCTGGGCTGGTGGGAGGTGTCCCTGCCCAGGGCAGGGGGTGGCACTGGGTGGGCTTTCAGGTCCCTTCCAACCCAAACCATTCTATAATGCAAAAGAAATGCCCCGTATACACGTGCGGGTGCCTGTGGCGTAGGTGGGCATGTATTGCGCAGCTGAATCTCTAGACATTAAAGCGCCCGGTGGGTATATCCAACCCAAAAGACATCCGCATGGCAAAGACAGAGAGTGGCGATGGCCATTACGAACGTATTGGGACTGGTTTGTCAAGGGGGGAGAAGGCAGTGTTCTGCTGCGGGGAGGGATTACTGCTGGGCAACAGGTAAAGAGGTTTTGTGGGCAAAGGGAGCAACGATCAAAGGCTCAAGGTCGCAAGGAAGTAAAAATGTGTCTGAATACAGGTGAGGTTGTGATCTGGTCTCTTAAACTGAAAGGAAATAGCGTGTAATGTGGAAGGGTGAATATTTTGTTAACTGGTGGGTTTTTTTGGAGGGGTTGTTCTATTCTCTCCTCTCCATCCCCTACCCGCAGTGAAGCTGAAATGATGCGCTACTGATAGCCTTAATTTCCCCCCCACTCTAGTCAAGAAGAGGACGAAGATGTGTCTTCCCAGTACTACGTCCCCAGCTACGAGGAGGTGATGAACACGGGCTACTCTGAGCCCAGGGACTCGGACAGGAGCAACAGGATGAGCGTCTCCCTGCCCTCCTACGAGTCGCTGACGGGGCTGGAGGAGGGCACCCAGCCGCCGGGCGCTGCTGGCACCGAGCCCAGCACGGAGAGACAGCCCGGCCGGCACAGCTCGCGTCTGAGCAAGCGCCTGAAGCCGCTGAAGGTCCGGAGGATCAAGTCAGAGAAGCTGCACCTGAAGGACATCAGGCTGAACCTCTCGGAGGGGAACAGCACCGCCCCCATCACGATAGAGCCACTGACCCCGCCGCCCAAGTACGAGGAGATCCAGGAGAAAGCACCAGAGAGCCAGCAAAGAGGGAATCTGTGATGCTGCTGAGGTGGTTTTTTAGTTTGGTTTGGTTTGTTGTTTTTTTTAAGAAGGACGACGCTAAGAGGGGCTCAGTCTGTGGGTGCGGAAGCGTTCGGGGCTCCGTGGAGGACACGATGGGTGCGTGGCACTGCCGCATGGGGACAGGACACGCTTTCCCCGGGATGGGGGTTTGGCAAAAGACCGTGGGGAAGGAAACGTGAATGCCAGTGGGTCTGCTGCTCTGGAGTAACTGAAGGCTGGAAGTACCGAAAGTACGATTTGTGGTGGTTTACGTAAGGACCACCGGACGTGTCTTCTCTCCCCCTCGCGCCAGCAAGACGTTCTCAAGCCACCAAACCGATACAGGACAAGGATTTTCCAAGGGGAAAAAGGCAACGCTCCTTTTTCTTTTTTTTTGGTGCCTTTTCTGCCCCAGCAAGGGAAACGGCGTTGCTGGAGTAGCGCGGCAGCGTTACCGATCTCCCGGCTGGGGCTGGGGTGGTGGCCCAGGGCCAGTCCCGGCTCCTCGACTCCTGCCAAGGTCTGGGCTTGCTGGTAGGCAGGGGGCTGGGACGAGCCCCGTGATCCTCAGGGAGAGGACGGATTTCTTACCTCGGTTGCTTTCCCTGTTGTGTTTTATGCTCTGACGCGAAGGGACGGTCCGTTTGAGGCCAAGCGGATCGATCCGGGGGGTCGTGAGCGGGGCGGCACCCCTGGCAGGAGGCGTGCGGGGTGAGACGACTGCGGAGCATGCTGTGCCAGCAGACCTGGGGCTAAATAAATGTTTTGTACCTTGTGTTTGTGTGTGTGTGTGCGTGCGCTCGGGCGCGGTTGGCCCTTCCCAAGGTGCGGAAGCCAGAGCGGTGTGAAATCGGGCGGCTGTTTTGGGGCGGATGCTGCTCCACGGGCATCCCAGCCACATGCCTCCTCGCAGAGCCATCGGTGACAAAGTCGTCGGCTTAATCAGCCACGGGCACCCTCGAGTGGTCTGAATTTTGATGGTGTGGGTAGGGAGCAGAATCTCCCATCAATTGGTAGCAGATGTCGACGTGGCCAGTCCGCCTCTGGGATGCGGCGGTGTCGGTGGGATGCTGATACGGATGTCGTTATGGGCCGCTCAGCGCGAGATGGTGACTTGTCACTACGCTTGATAGAAGGTGCGAGAGGAGCGTGAGTGACCAAAACGAAGACAAAGAGGAGATGCTGGTCCAAATCCATATAACGGTTTCTCTCGTTAGCTATTATTTCTTATCGCGTCTCGTAATGTCTGTTGTATCACAGGAATTTCACGGTGCTGTGCCCCGAGGCGTGATCTCCGGTGGGCAAAGTAACATCATTAAAGAAGAAAAATAACAACTCCCTTATTGATGGGAAAGGAAAAAAAGGAGTAGAAGACTGAGGGATTTGGGGCGGGGGTTTCCACGTGGTTCCTCTTGTTGTTGAGGGGTCGGAAGGGTGATGCAGCTCCTCGGAAGTTGTCTCTTGGGAGCGCCTGCCCCTAAGGGCCTGCCCGCAGCGGAGGGAAGGCATGCAGTCCTCTCTTCCCGGTGAAGAAACACGACTGTAGCAGTTGTCTTAGAAAATCTGGGTAAATAATGGGTTAATAAAGTGAAGCATCTTGTCTGGGCCGTTGGGAGTCGAAGTTTCATGGAGCTTCTGTACCAGAAAGTCCCATTTAATGAACATGGGGAAAGCAGAATCTTTCCCAATGTTTCCTGTAGGGAAAGAGCTGAAAAAGTGACGTAAAGTGCAGTGAAATGGCCCGGGACTAATGCCACGATTACCTGAAAAGTGCCTGAATGGCTGATGAGCATCTCCGGCTAATTGCATACCTGTCCTGTGACGCTATGTGCGGAGCAGAGGGAGGCGTGGGATGCTGAGAAGCGTGAGAGCTCCCAAAGCTGCGACCGTGGCTTGTCCCCACGTGGAATTGTGGCGCCACTGTGATATATCGTAAGAGAGCGGTTTTTCCTCCGGGGGAGGATGATGGAGATGTTTTTCCCCAGGTGAGACACGCTGGTGGTGGGGGGGTGTTTCCAGCGGGGGCCAGCGACGAGGTATTCCCGCAGTACTGCTCTCGGGTTCCTGCAGGAGCGCTCCTTGGCAAAACCTGCTGCTTCTGCCTCAAAACAAAGCACGATAAAATCGTGCGGGACTTGCCAGCTCTTCTCCTGCCTGGGATTTGTTTGCGGTTGTGTTTGCAGGTGCTGGGGGTGCCTCCGCTCAGCAGAGCAGCCCCTGTGCCCGGGGGTGGCATTTGGGTCCCGCCGAGCACCGGAGCAGCCCTGGGAAGAGCGGGAAACCTTTATTTGCAAGCTATTTGTAGACGGGCAATTAATTTTCGGGGGCAAAGCGCTGTGATTCGGTGGGCGTGCATCCGACTGGACTGGCTGGTGACTTGCAGGCCGGTGGGGCAGTAGCCGCTCTGGGGCAGGATGCCCGCTCCTGTCTCCGTGGGTGGATTTGTGCTCCGCTGCCTACATCTTTCAGACGGATGATGTGGGAACGTGGGAATTTCTCACCCGCGGGAGCAGAACTGGCCCAAAAAGCGATCGAGGGGTTTGCTGTTTAAAAAAAAAAAAAAAAAAAGCCAAGTTTAGGCTCATTTCCAGCAGGCCTGGGCTGCTTTTCAAAAGGATTACAGTCGTGTTGTGCATGGCACAGCACTGGGCTTGTGGGAAACGCCGTCGTTTAGGGTGCTTTAGGGCTGCTGTGCGTCCCTCCTGCCCACGTCCCGTTGCTGGGGGAATGGATGCGGGTGCTCGAGCTGTGCCCGGGTCACCAGCCAGTCAGTCGAGCCGCAGTCGCGCTGGAAAAACGCGTTAAAAGAAGTGGTAAAGCAATGTGGGAAAGGCGTGGGAATTATCAGAGTGCAATGGGGTGTTATTTTTCCTTTTTCTGCTGAAAAAGGCTGTGTGGCAGCCCGGGACGAAGGCACATTGGTGGAGAAGTTTCCCCATCACCAGACGGCAATGTTTAGCCGTTTGCCTGAGGTTGCCAGACCTGTTTGTGCGTGCACGGTATTAAATAAAAAAAATAAGTAAAACAAGGGGGGGAAAAAATGGTCACCGGCAGCTTGCACGGCCCCTCAGGAGTTTTTGGAGACGTGGGGACCTGTTGCTGCCTGTGTCACCCGCTGGCAAGGAGAGCTGCGGCCGGCGCGGAGCTGTGTAGTGCTGCCCGGCCCCGGCCGGTTGCTTGGGAAAAGGAGAAGGAAAAAAAAAAAAGAAAGGAAAACAAAGGGAGAAACGCAGCCAGGAGGGCAGCGGCTCTGGCGCCGCCGGGGTTTCCAAGGCTACTGCGAGGCTGCGGCCACGGCGGAGCCGCGGTTGGGTTGAGTTTGTCCAATTCCTGCTGCACGAGTGGGTCAAGACGTTCTGGGCTCAGTGGCGGGGGTTGGATGGGGGGCGGCTAAATGAGGAGTTTGTTGTTTGGTTTTTTTTTTAACGTGAGCCTTGCAGGTGAAGGGGCTGGGCGATGCGAACCTTTCTAAAGGGTTCGGAGGGGTGTTTTCAGCTGAAACCGCGCACCACGACGATAGGCAGGCACCCAGGGGCCGACATCGTCCTGCAGGTAGGACCCTTGTCAGATGGGTGGTGGTTTGGGTGGGGGGGGAGGATGCGCTGGGGTTCCTCCCTGCAAAACGTAGGGGCTCCCAATGTGCTTTCGCCCAGGTTTGCAGCAAGGAGAAGGGGGGTTTGGCAAATAATGAGCAAAATCTTGAGCTGCTTTCCGGCAGGTTTCCCTGCTCGCCCCTTGATTGCCAGTCCGCAGGTGTAGCAGATCATCACGCAGCCCTTCAATTCGCCCCCTCGGACAACAGCTTCATCCTTCAGGACTTCAACTCCCTCCATGGCACTTTTGTCAACGGCTGCCAAGTCCAAAACGTGGCCGTGAAAGTGAGTCCGGGGAATATCCTGCGCTTCGGCGCGGGGGGGGAGCATCCTTCCAGCTGGTGGTGGATGGGGTGGCCCGGGTAAGGATGGGTGCTGCTGCCCAGGGAAGGGTGGATGGGGGTACCCAGGGAAGGAGGGGGTGCTGCTCCCCAGGGAAGGGTGGATGGGGATACCCAGTTAAAGATGGGGTGCTGCTCCCCAGGGAAGGGTGGATGGGGATACCCAGTTAACGGTGAGTGCTGCTCCCCAGTTAGGAGTGGGTGCTGCTCTCCAGGGGAGGGTAGATGGGACTCCCCAGGGAAGGATGGATGGGGGTCCCCAGTTAAGGGTGGGCGCTGCTGCCCAGGGAAGGCCCCTGGAGCAGGACCAGGCTCCCAGGCTGGTCTGGGAGATCCTCTGGAAAGGCGGGGAGAGGTGGGTGGAATGAAAGGCTTGAGCTCCCTCTGCTGAAGAAAGTCGGGCAGTTCAGTGGGGAAAAGGAAAAGCACGGGCCGGGTTTCCCAACAGCGAGTTGGACAGGAGCAAAGATAGGTCTGAAAAATGTCCTTTTTCTCTATTTGCATTTTATGTTTCCTCAAAAGCTACTGACTGAGGGAGAAGTTGGGGTTTGGATCAAACCTCGAGCGAACGAAAAGGCACTTTGCTTGGCCGCGGCGTGCGGAGCTGGAGACACGGCGGTGCTCGGCACAGCACAGCCGGGGCAGCGCTGATGGCTTTGGGGTGCGGGAGAAACCCCAAGCGACTGTAAACTGGGAAAGGACGTGGCCGAACATAGTGGCAGGCTCCTGTCTCCATGGAAAAAAAACTCTTTAGGGATGTTTTTGGAGGTCATTGAGCTTTTGAGTTACTATATAGGTAAGGATTGATGAGTTCTGGTACTAGTGGTGTTATTTGGCTCGTGAGGTATCCTAGAAAATACAGACAGAGAGAATCCTGGAAACGTGTGGGTTGTGTGCCTGGTGGTGGGAGTTGCAGAGCCTGGTCTCCCAGCAGGGCCCATGTTCAAATAAAACTTTGCTGGAGTCAATTCGTGCACCCAGGTACTGGGTTCGGAGCTCTCGGCAAGAATCCTGGTGGAGCAAGCCGACCTGCTGAAGCCAAAGGTGTCCAGAAAGCTTTGGCCAAGAGGAATGAAAAGAAATGCCCAGTTGCTCGATGAAGCCGGAGCAGCCGTGGTGCCAGTGCCGGTTAGGTAAATTTGTTGTTGCTGGAACCGTCAGCATTTTAATTACCAAAACTATGTGTGCAGGATGCAGGCAGAAAGCCGTGTTGCGCGGTGACGCAGAGGAAGCCCTGTGGGTGTCTCTTCGTTGTGCTGGGCTCTGTGATCTTCGTATGGTGGAAGAGCTTTGAAGCCCGGCCCTGCTGACTGCGGAGAGTAAATCACCTCTGCCTCGCACCCTGGGAAGTGCTTTGGCGTCTAACCTAGGGAGGTCTCGCTCATTTTCAGTAGTATCAGTGCAGTGAAGAGGAGCACCACCCAGGTAGGAGTCCCCATCTCTGCAGTGTGTCAGAGCCCAGGATGAGTGCTTGGAAAGGCATGGCCTGATGCTGTGGTGGAATCCGGCCCTCAGCAAGCGCCCAGGGCAGCATCATGAGCCAAAACGATGGGTCTCAGTTGTGCTCTGGGAGAAGACGTGGTGCTGGAGCAGTGGGGAACGTGTCCTGGCGTCTTGGTCTCTCTTTCAGTGAGATGCCCGGAGGTTCAAGGCCACGTTGGCAGATGTTTAGTTCAGCCCATGTAATTGAGGGCTATGCCTAAGTGAACATACGGGACCTTAGTGATTCTATGATTTAGAATGTGTTGGGTTGGAAGGGACATTTAAAGGTCCATCTAGTCCACCTTAATGGTGGCTTGTCTCTAGCTCTGCTCCTGAGGAGAATAGCAGATAGTGTCCTAATGACACGTCTGATGGGCCCAGCGTAAGGTCCGATGGATGTGATGGGAAGCTGGGAATGCAATGAGAGGCTTTGGGACAGCGTGGCGCATGGGGGAAATGAGAGGGCAGGAGCGCTTGTGTGGGAGCCAGGGCTTTGGGATTTGGCCAACGAAATGCAGAATGAGGGCAGTCAAATCTCGAGAGAGAGGGAAGAGCTCAAATAGCAGCAAACCCCAAGAATTTTTTTCAATTTCAGCAAAGCATTTGGGCTTCCTTATTTAAGTCTGATAGTTGGGAATGGAAATGGGAAAGGACTGAAATGCTCCTTCCACTCAGATCTGGGTTTGGGTTGTGGAAGACATAATTCACGCACGTCAGGGGCTAAGAACCTTCCTGAAATGGTGCTGATAATGTGATTTTTTCCACCGCAGATGTCTTATCCCCCTGTGAAACATGTCTCAGCGTGGACCGGGCACCTCCAGGTGGTTGCAGAGCCCAAACCCTTGACTTTGGCGTCTCCTCCTCTCCTCCCCTCGCTGCAGTGGCAGCATCCCTCTGGCTCCCCAGGCTAGTGGGCTACCAGAGCAGCCAGCCACATGCCACATCCACCGCCATGGAAGTGACCCCTGAGTGCCTGGGCCGGGAACGTGGCCACCACCATTCCTCTGGATGCTTTCAGTAGGAGCTCCGTGGCGAGGACAGGTAATCCCCGGTGCCAGACCTGGTGGTCCGTAGCCTGGTCTCCTCTCTGAGCATTGTAGCGTTGAGTGGAGGGGATCCCAGCAGAGAAGTGACGGGCCTTGGCAGCAACCGGGTGTGGGCCCTTGTCCAGTGGAGCTAATGGGAGACCACATGTGGTCCTTGGTGGCGTTTGGGTCAGTTAAGAAATGGGCTGTGACATCCGAAGGGGAATGCCATTGCCCTCCTAGCTGAGAGGGATGTTTCCTCTTCCTTTTTCCTTGTGCGTGATCGGGAAGGGCGGTGACTAACTTTGTCTGCACCGGTGACTCATGCACCTATTCCTGTCTCCCGGTTGAAGTGATGTCTTTTCCTCCTTTGAAGTGCCTTGAGGAACTTTAAACGAGGTCCATAGCTGATGTGCTTATAAAAATACAGTATGCAGTAGTGGTGGAGCAGAGGCAAGGCTTTGAGGGGGGGTAGTACAGCTGGAGAACGAGACTTTTGCCACGAATGTAGCTTTTTATGGCCTGATATACGAGCCAGTTGTTTTCCTGGTTTGGGGTTGGGTTGTTTGAACAGTCATAATTAATACAAAGTCAATAGTGAAGTGCCGAAGTACAGCAGCGGCAGCACCGCGCAGTCCCGGAGTGCAGAGGGGCACGTGGACGGGCAGAACGTGAAGTTGCAGTGAAGGTAAAGGGAGGGATGCGCACGCTTCAAGTGAGCACACATTCATCTCATTGGGGGGAAAACAGGGCCCAGAGGACCCACCTGCGCCGATCGCAGCGAGCACAGCTATTCACACGCGGGAAGCCACCAAAGCACTGCTGCTTCTGGGGGGCCGGGCAATGCGGAAACCCAGAGGAGCCTTTGTCTGCTGTCCTTCAGGCTTCTTTGGTTCCCAGAGGTCTGTTATTGCTCTCGGGTGTGCAGACTGGTGTCCTTTTAGTGCCAAAATAGTTGGTTTCTCGTCTGGTTTTGAAGCGAGCTCCGAGACTGGGAAGTAGCTGCTGCCTTAGAGTAGATTTGAGCCAAGAGAGAGGGATGCTGCAAGAAGCGTTACCGCTGCCTGCAACCAGTTCCCGTGCTGACGTTTGCGGCCGTGGTGTTCCCTTCCTTCCCGTCTCGACCAGTGTCTCAGCCGATGGTGCGAGCGGTGCCGGGGGAGCCCCCTCCCCAGGGACTCCAGACGCGGATTTCCTCCCCCAGGAGAAGGTGGTGCTGGGGAAGGTGGGATGGTCCCTGTCCTGCTCCAAAACGGAGGAGATCAGAGCCTTGAGGGAACAGGTACTGAATGCTTCAGTAGGCACCAAGCAGGGAAAACACCTCTCTGCTACTGATGTGGTTTGAAATTTACACCCAGTTTTTAGGAGGAGGTCTGAGAACTAAGGGAATTGAAGGAGATGTGTTTTTTCCCCGCGGTGTTTTTCCACGTGTGCGTGCTTTCGGCGCAAGTTTCCCTTAAAGAAGCTGGGACTGAAATGTCCCGCGTATGTGGTAGGACCTGTGATGCTGCGGTGGGGAGGGAGACGGAAGCTTAACCAGCCTTTGGCGGGGGAGAGGCACATGCCACCGCCATGGACGGGACAGCAGGACCTCTCACTTGTCCCTCTTGCCGCAGGAACGGGCTGCGTGGCCGTGTTGGCCGGGGCAATGCCCATCCCAAAGGCAGCGCAGCCCCTCGGCGTCCTGGTGAAAATAGGCAGCTGGTTTAGAGGAGGGAGGGCTTAGAATTGTCGTGTCCAGGGATGCGTGAGTAGCGTGCACCTACCTTTTATGAAAACTCAGAAAAAGCCCCGGAGAGACAGCAATGGAGTCCCCCGGTGTATCTCCAGCCTGGGGAAACGGTCAATCCGAGGTGTCGGTCCAACGTGAGACACGCAGGTGGGCGGCCAGGCATCTTGGCCAGCCCATCCCGGCTGCATCCTGTCCTCCTGTCTAATCCCGGGGGTGAAGGAGGCGGTGAAACGCTTTGTGCTTATCCTGCCTGTCTGTCGCGAAGAGGAGCTTTTGATGAGCAGGTTCCTGCTGGGGGAAAGGTGACATAATTTCGGGGCGCTGTCAGCATCGTTGCTGTCACTGTGCTGAGAGGAGACGACGTGCGGTGCCTCTCTTCCCAGCGTCTCGCCTGCTACCGCGTTAGCAGCATCACCCAGCCCCAGCCATGGATTCCCAGCGCGGGAGGCTTATATAATCCTTTTATATTAGGATTTGAGTGTGAATGGCCAAAATGAAATTAAGGGCATGCTATGCGAAGCAATGAGTGCTGAGAGTTAGCCAAGGATGCTAAGGGGTGACCCAGTCAGAGCGTGACCTGGAGGCGCTGGATTTCCCTCTCCGAAGGGGGCTGGAATGAAGTTAACAAGTGATCCGGGGAGGAACGCGGGCGAATCTGTGTTTTGCAGATCAGCAGCCTGCAGAAAGGCTCGAGCCAGGTTTTCTGCCATTCCCTCTACGAGAGAGGCCTGGAGATCGGGAGGCTGCGGGAAGAAAGCGAGGAGGTGAAGAGGGAGCACGCGTTGGCTGCGGGCGGTGTGTCCCTGGAGCTCCGCGTGGGGGCACGGAGCAGTTTGGGGCTGGCTCGTGGTAATGAGTGAGCATCAGGAAACCCATCCGGGCAACAAATGATGTGTAGCGGCTTGTAGAAATTGTCCTACCCCTGTTTCCGTGTCCTGAAGCTCTGCGGGAGTTGCAGGCAGTGTCTGGCCTGAGGGGTGCGGGACAGCGTGGGGACGGAAGGCAGGGAGTGATGGGCTGGAGAACTCTTAAGGAATTTCTCTGATTGGTACCGTGTGTGGGAGCTAGTGATGGACAAGCCCGGGTGCTCCTGAGATAAAGAACAAATTCTTCTCTCACGTGAGCCTAGATCTGGCACAGCATTCTAAAATCAGCGGGGGCACTCTAGATTTGCAGAGGGGTAAATGAGAGTACGCTTCGGGCCAAGGGAGTGCAGAACTGTACAAAACGCAGGGAAATTTTAGGCCAGTGGAAACCAGGAGCTGAGTAACCAGGTCCCTCCCTCCCCGCATTGGCCAGTTGAAGCCTCTGAGTCCAGCAAAGATTCCGGCTGAAATGTTTAAGCCATTTCCCAGCGCTTTCAGCTGGGTATCGGTGCTCTGATGCCATCACTCATTGGAGCCCTCGGCTGGGGACAGTGCAAATAAGAACCATGTGTCAACTGAACTCAAATGAGGACGATCTGCTTTTAGAGCCAAGGACAACGCAGCACTTATTGGAAGGAGGCTTAATTCCTCCTTTGAGGGAGGCTAGCGGACAAGAAGCCGGAATCTGCAGCACGTACCGTGAGAGGTTGAATGCGACTGTTGGCTCCAGGCGATGGCCACCCCACTTGTTCTATTGCCAGCCTGAAGGCCGAGCATCCTACCGGCTCCCCGGGGTGCTCGGGGCGGGGGGGGGGTCTGGTCGAGAGAACCATCCCAGGTAGAGCCGTGTGGCGAAAAGAAGGGATTGGCGCTCTGGGTTCCTTCTTGGGATGGTGCCCCCACCAGCCAGGACACAGCAAGGTGCGTTAGAGGGAACCAAATTCATCGTGAATTGCGAGCGCTCGCACCCGGGGGGGGGTTCTGCTTTTTCCTAAGAGTTACGAGTCTCTCCCAAAGTACTCACAGGAGGTTGGTTATTGCTCTCAGTACCATCCCAGGCAGTTTAATACCCCACGTGCTTAGTTTTCTGTGAATAACTAGGCTATTTTGGCAGGGATCTGCATGGTAATATCATTCCAATGACACATGTGCTGGACAATTTCTTTTGCTCTATTTGTGTTGCTAACTGCTTAATTATAACTTGGATGTCTTTGGGGAAGTTTCCGTTGTCTCCCTTCACCTCCCTTCTCTTTCACTGAGCGAGCGACTCGCTGAGGATTGGTTCCAGCTCTGCTGGAAAATTTGGTTAGAATGAATGGAAGCGATTAAACAAAGAATAATCAGGGAGTGCCTGCCAAGGGCTCCTTCGCTCAGTCAGCCAATCTTCCCAGTAGAGAAGTGCCTGCAGAATGGTTCACAGACCCATTCCTTGTCCTGGGAATAATCCGCCGGGATTTGCTTGGGTGCTGCCAGTGAGAGCTGTGCAAATGAAAGGGACACAGGTGAGAATGAAAGCAGAAATTTTACCTGGGCTTCCAGTACATCAACGCCTCCACCTTCGTCAAACTGGTCCCTCACAGCAAAAATGCCCAGACTTTCTCCCCACCCCAGCTTCAGATTAGCTAATCTGTTCTCTGCCACAAAACCTCCTGCTGAACCCGTGCAGCGATGCTCCAGAGGAGCATGAGCTGTGGGTTTGTGAGCTGCGACACCAGATGTGGGGCCAGGAGACAGGACCGGGCCTGACCAGGACCACGGCGTTTCTTGGGTTCATGTCTGGAAGTGCTTACTTGGCTTGGCATCTGGTTTTCTGGTTCCCCTTTAGCTGTCTGTCATCTTCCAGGGTAGATTTAGATGAGATATTGCGAAGAAATTCTTTGCTGTGAGGGCGGTGAGCCCCTGGCCCAGGTTGCCCAGAGCAGCTGTGGCTGCCCCATCCCTGGAGGGGTTCAAGGCCAGGTTGGACGGGGCTTGGAGCAACCTGGGCTGGTGGGAGGTGTCCCTGCCCAGGGCAGGGGGTGGCATTGGATGATCATTAAGGTTCCTTCCAACCCAAACCATTCTATGATTCTATGAATTTCCCCTCATTTCATATATTGTTCGCAAACGTGTGATGCAGCGTGTTCTACGCCCGGAGGAGCAGCTCTTCCCTCGTGTGCCCAGGCCTCAAGATGGTGCTGTGGGGCTGAGCCTGGAGGACGCGAGTGCGCTGTGGTGCATCCAGACTGGAGGAGACCTTTGCATCTGAGGCACCCGGTCCTGGATGCTGTGCTCTCGGCTGCCCGTGACTGCAGCCAGCGCCACGGATGCCGGGAAGGCAATCCACAATTGGCTTTCATAGTGGTTTATGCCCAGACTGAGACCCCACAAAGCCATGGGAGTGGGTGGAGGTGGCATTGAGGACGCAGGTGGGATCAGTGTTTCAGTGCGAGCCTGGGCTCAGCGTTACCGTGGTGCGGGTTCTCCTTCCACCCGTGCTCCTGGGCATTGATTCTGGGCCGAATCCCTTCCGACCAGGCAAAGCCATTCCTAGCTAACAGCATCGGTCACCAAAGTTTTGGCCAAATCTGGTCCTATTTAGCTGATGAGGGCTGAGAAATGCGCAGTGGGAGGGAGTATATGGTGGTATGATCCTGTGATCTGTTACTGGAAACTTTCATAAAAGAAAACTCAAAGGGCTCAGTGTGTCCTGGCACAATGCGCGCATTTTCTCTAACCGCCAGCAATCACCTCCCCAGCGCCCGTCACCGCTCCCCCTGTGACCTCGGCCAAACCGCCTCCCGCAGCTGAACACGGACAACTCCCACGGAGCTGACGGCAATAACCCCCCCGCCTATCTGCGGCAGCAAGGTCGTGAGGGGCTGCCATCGTTCCCGTGTGAAAGAGTGATGCAGAGACAGGCTGGGCACTGCTCCCGCGTCGTGCGGTGGCAACCCAAGCAAAGGATCGACACCCCACACCCAGTGGGGAAAAATAGGGACGTTTATCGGAGTGACAAAAGAGAAGAGCCGTGAATTGTCCACGTCGGATGCTCAGCACTGTAAGGGTTGTTGGCGCTGTCGCAGTTCTGCTTCGCGTTCATCCTCTCTGCCAGCGCGTGAGGTCATGGAAACGCTGGGAGGTGGCGTGGGCAAGCGGGAGAGCCTGCCCTGTGTCGGGACCACACCACGCCGAGGGTGGGTGCACCCGAATGCCAGAAGCAATTCAATCCCAGCCGGCTTCTTCCTCAGCCGGCTCCTCCGGCGGCGCGCAGCAAAGAGATGAGAGCGACCGTGCCGCCAGGGCCGTGGAGAGGAGAATGAGGGACACCCTCAGCATCTACACTCCGAATGAAGTGCAATCTAAAACTGTGCTCCGGGAATGCTGGTGTGCTGGCAGCGCTGCCCAGGGAACCTGTCCTTGGATTCCTTCCCAGCCCTAACGCCTCCTCTTTCCTTGCCAGCTGCGAGGAGCGGCGAAGGGTGTTTACTCAGGGCATTCCCTGCATTCAGCAACGACCGAGAGCGACTGAAAGCGGCACCGGCCCTTAAAGAGCATCCCAGCTCCGGGTTGTCCCTTGAGCCGTGCCAGCTGGTGAGCATTTAAGGAGTTGTATGCGGCCACCCAGCCGTTTGCCGGAGGTGCTGGCTCGCTCTGTAACTCTGTGGCAGCAGGGACGTGGCGCTGAACGGGAACGCTAATTCCTCCAGCTCACCCAAAAGCACTGTTCTGCTCCCGCTCCTCAGCAGCAGGGTTCATAAACCAATGTGGTAAAATTACTCTTTTGTCAACGCTTTCTTATCTGCGTGGCAGTAAAAGGGAAGCTGCTGAAGTATGTTAAAGCCTTTGTGAAGTGTTGCAATCCCAACAACACGACGACTGTTCCGCCCGTCCGCACAGGCTGGCAGCTAACGTGGTTATCAGCGCGCGGGGGTGATCACAGCTTCCTACACCTTGCGCCTCTCTCGTCTCTCTCCAGCGAGGGTAAAGGAGCGAGAACCTGCCTAAGTAAGAGGGGTTTAGGTAACAGAGGGATAACTGCAAAGAGAGAGGGCCCGGCCCGGCTTGGGAACCGCAAGGGCTGAGAGTGTGAAGGGAGCGGGCTCCGGGTCCCTCGTCTGCAGAGGAAAACACGGGAATGGATCTGGCTCCAGTGGGTGTCACCATGAACGAACGCAACCTGCGCTTGGGACCTGGTGTTCATAACAGCCACCCAGCAAATCCCCGGCGTCTCCAGGGCGGGAGACTGAGCAGAACACAATGAAAGGCACTGAGGGTTTCCCATAGCACAGACCAGCTGTGCCCCCCCCTTAATGCCACTAATGCCTTCTTGTGGCAGACGTTTGGGGAGGAGGAAGAGAAAACATAGCTGTCCCTTTTATTTTCCCACAATGTTTCAGCATATACTTGTCAGGCTCTGGAAACCTGGAACTTTGACGAGATCTGCTGGCACAAGTTATCTTATTGGTGTTTAGGAGGGACCCGAAAAGCCATTCCCAGCCCTTTTAAGTGCTGGAGATTGTTTTGACATCCTGGTCTCTGGGGCTACTTTGTAGGACAGGACATCACTGCGTGAAGGAATTTGTTCTGCCGTCGGCGCAAGTGGTGGGCTCAGCGTCGTAAAGGTCAAGCTGACCCTACTGGGAAGTACCAGCCAAGGGACGCTGACGTCCTTCTGCCGCCCGTGGCTCGGTGGGCAATCGTCCAGCAGGTATGAAGTAGACAGGATGTGCAGGGCTCATGGGTTTCAATGGGTTGCGTGAACCTCAGGGAGAGATAAGAAGCGAGGCCAAAAAAATAAAAAAAATCCCAAACAAACCGGTCAGGAAAACAGTGGTGTTGTCTGGTTTGCTTCTCTGCTTTTAGCTGCCGCCGGTTTCAGCGTGCCTGCTTTCATTGTTTCCCAAGTACGTAGTGTAGAGCTGAGGAAACCAAGCCCTAGACCCTAAACAGATGAGCAGAAGCAAAAATAGAGCCCAGGAGAGCAGACTTCCTCCCAGACATAAGCCTCTTGTTGCTGAAAGCCAAGAATATCTGCTTTGTTTCTGAAAAGTCCTCCTGACTCCTTCACCAGCTTCCGCTCGCTGGTCCGGGCGGTTTCGGCACCGGTTGTGATGCTGAGGCTGGGGGTCTGCTTGGCACATCTTGGAAAGACCTGCTGGGTAAACTGGTCATAGCCCAGTCCCACAGACATTAGCAGAGTTACAGAAGTGGTTATTGTCCAGTTTGAAAGACACTGTCCCTATCTAGACATTCGGTGCCACATGCATGAGCATTAATGCCGGGATGCCCCGTCCCTGGAGGGGTTCAAGGCCAGGCTGGATGGGGCTTGGAGCAACCTGGTCTGGTGGGAGGTGTCCCTGCCCATGGTAGGGGATTGGAACTAGATGGCCTTTGAGGTCCCTTCCAACCCAAACCATCCTATGATTCTATGATTAAACAGGGCTCCTCCGAGGCCACATATCTCACTCCGACTGCGTGTGGATCTGCGTGTGTGGGCGTACATGGAGGCAGAGATATTCCAGCAGCAGGACTAACTCTTCTGGATACGGTTTTGATATGACCCATTTGTTTATCAGTAAAAAATACAGTGCCTGGTCTGCAGCAGTATTTTACGGCACATGCGAGGAGCAAAGGATTGTAAGACTCTGCACTGTATCATAGGGGGACCCAGGGGAAACTTCCTCGAGGCCACCGCAGCTGGGCAGTGGCTGAGCTTAGAGGGAGGGCTGTTAAAAATGGAGAACTGCCGTGAAAAAGGACATGGAGGCCTCGGTCATCACCTCCACACCCTTTAGGAAGGCCTCAGACTGCTGTGGCCCAGCCTGTCCTTGAGGTCAGTGGTAGCAGGGAGAGCCTGGCCTTTTGGTTTCTATTTTAGCTGTGGTGACCACAGTCCCGGGATGGCCACCAGCCCTTACATTCGGCATCCCACCTTTTCAGCCATCCCGGATCCCTTGGCCTTCCTAAATCATCTGCAAAAGGCACAAAGAGAGTCCCTCCATCACACAGCACTCGCCGTTTCAAAGGAACAAGTGTTAGCCAAGTCCAGCTGGAAAATAAACATCCTTATCTCTGGAACGGAGCTCATCCATGCAGCACGGTCGGGGACTGGCTCTCCTGCTGCAGCCTCCGGCTTCACCACCACAGTACATGGGAGAGGGGCAGGAGATCCCACCAGCTCTCTGCAAACTGCTTTCAGATAGCTCTTACTTCTTCTTGGAGACGGCTTTCCTTTCTCACGCTGCCTTTCCCCCCGTGAGGTCTTGACCCGTGGGCAGGGAGGGTGGGATTGTGTCAGCTTTTGGGGACGGATACTTTGCCAAAGAGCGCTTTTCTCGCAGGCACCAGCTGCGCTTCACGCTGCTGCTGGACACCCAGGTGCCGTTTAATTTGCCATCGCTTCCTGACTCCATCTGAGCCAAGCACACCAGGCAAGCACTCCGCTTGTGATCTCCCGGCATTTGCTTTCTAGTCACAACTGGACTCCAGATACTTAGAAATCCAGAGGAAAAAACAAAACCAAAAAGCAGCATAGAGAACTCAATCAGTCAGGCTTCTTCAGAGCAGGAGAGGTTTTTAGTTCAGGTTGCAGGGAAAGAGTTCATTCCGCCTTCTGATTTACTACTTCTTAATAATGCAATACGCCGTATCCAACGTGAATAGAGCGAGCAGGGGTATGACAGAAAACCCTTTTGCCTTGTTGCGATTACGGATGTCACGCTGTTGAGTTAGGGTGTGGATAGCTTTGTTGTTTTTCTGTTTGGTTTTGGTTTTGGGGGGTTTTTTTTCTGAGAATCTCAGCAGCGAGGCAGGGCTCTGCGCCCGCCTGTCGGCACGGGCTGGACCGTTCCTGCTGGCACTTGGGAAATGAGGTTTCTGCAAGGTTTGCACAGGTTCTGGGGGCGGAACTCGCCTCCACCGCTTGGTTTCTCTGATCAAGGGCCTTTTGTTGATGGGGCTTTTTGGTGCTTGCCCTCGGTCATTTAACTTCTTGTTGCTCCTTGCCATAATTTTAGCCCCGCAAATGTGGCAGCCAAAGGGTGTGACGCACCTTTGGGGTTGTCTCGTCAAGACAGCAGTGATTGAGAACAGAGTTTGTTGTTATATGTGAGCTGGAAAAGTACTCTTTGGGGTTTCTTGGGGTACCAACGTTGTAGTAGCTGAATTCCCTCGTTTCCACCAGAAAGGGTGCTTTGGGTCATGGTTGTCAATGACGGGAAGTAAACCCTCATCCCAGCGTAGCTGCTAACTTTTCAGTACAGAGGTTTGGTGCAAAAAAGGGATTATTTACATTGGTTTTGTGGGCTTAGAAAAAGCTGAAATCCCAAGGCAACAATATTGGTGCCCGCAACCGCTTCTCTGTTGAGCTATAGAGCAATGAAGATCTATGCTGAACCATTTCACAGTAACTCAAAGACTCTACTAACAGTGGTTGGAAGGAAAACCTAGCGACCAGCACATCCCCTTTCTTGTCCCAAGAATGCCTAGAAGGATACCAAGGGCTACCAAGATGCTGAGGGGACTGGAACACCTCTCTTGTGAAGAAAGGCTGAGGGATTTGGGGCTCTTCAGTCTGGAAAAAAGACAACTGAGGGGGGATCTTATCAACGCTGATAAATACTTGAAGGGGGGGTGTCAGGAGGATGGGGCCAGGCTCTTCTCAGTGGTGCCCAGCGACAGGACAAGGGGCAAAGGGCACAAACTTGCCCATAGGAAGTTCCATCTCAACACGAGGAGGAACTTCTTTGCTGTGAGGGTGGCAGAGCCCTGGCACAGGCTGCCCAGAGAGGTGGGGGAGTCTCCGTCTCTGGAGACATCCCAACCCCGCCTGGACGCGTTCCTGTGCCACCTGCTGTGGGTGACCCTGCTCTGGTCGGGGGTTGGACGGGATGATCTCCAGAGGGCCCTTCCAGCCCCCACCACTCTGTGATTCAGGAAAGCGGTCTGTCTGAGGCTTGCACAGACCAGGGGTTGTTCTCGTGTGTAACCGCCTGTACCCCAGGGCAACGGCTGTTCAGAACAGATGCACCATCTCACTGTCAATCCTGCTGGATGTGGCTATTCAGAAAAAACCCATGAACATTCTAGAGAAAAAAAAAAAACCAAAAAAAACACCTCTCTCCAAAGCTTGGCCAAGTGTTTCTCTGGCATAAGACACTCTCATGAGGTCACTGTTGGAGTTCCTCCCGCCGTCTCGATCATTCACAACCAGAAATGAAAACATTTCTCTTTGGGCTTGAGCCCCCTCATGTGCAGGGTGCCTGGCCGTGGATATAGGACGTATCTGTCTTCGCGTTCCTGCTGGCATCCTCTTTCACAGGGTTGTGTCTGCGGCAGAAGGATTTAGGACATTTACTGCAGCAGACACGACACAGGCTCAGCCTCCAGCTTTCATGCTCCTTCCAAAACTGCAACACAGGAAAGTCTTGTCAGCACTGATTAATGAACAACTGTAACAAGAAAGAGTCCAGGAATCACCACGCTAAAACCCAGTGTCTTGCTTTTTGATCTAAAATCCTGGAAAATGGTTGATCCCAGTTAGGGTCAGAGGTCTGAGACAGAGGGCTGAAAAGGCTGCGGTTTTGGTGGGTTCTCCAGCTAGCAAAGGCTGATGAAAAGCAGGGCAAAGGGTCTCTCCTCACATCTAGCCACCGACTGGTCTGAAGGCCCAGGGGAGAGGAGTGAAGAACTCCCAGAACTTTGCAGAACTCCCACTGCTTCGCGGATTTGCAGCGAATTCTGTGCAAGGAGAGAGGGTCTCGGTAGCCTGCGTGCATGATGGTACAAGCAATAGCACCAACAGCCTCGGGGGAAGGCTGAAAACAAAAGACCCTTTTCCCTTCCCTTCCCTTCCCTTCCCCTTCCCTTCCCTTCCCAGCTCCGTTCTGCATCTGTTTTCCTTCTTTTCCCCTCCATGGCACCTCTCCGTCGTGTTTTGTGCGTCCTCTTCGTTCCTGAAAGCCTTGCAATGGCCTCTCTGGAGTTTGTCAGAGAGAGATGAGGGAAGAGGGAGAGGATACAAAAAGAAAAGCTTGAACTGATTCCTGAGAGCCTTTCGTGGAGGGGGAAAAGACCAGAACAGCACTCTCCCTGACAGGTGCCAGGAAGCGGTGCAGGGGCCGAAAAAAGCCCCGTGTGTGGGAGAGCCCTGCCGAACAGGATCTGCCGGGCTTCCTCTGCGAGACAGACGAGAGCAGGGCCAGACATTAGGGCCGCCCGATTTGGGCGAAGCTCCCCCGCCACTTCTCTCCCACGGCAGCGGCACCGCCTGGGGTGGCCGGCTGAGGGTGCCGGGGGGGGATTGCTGCCTCCCCTTTTTAGTCCACCTCTATATGCGCAGCTTGGGTTACCCTCATCTCCTGAGAGCTAGGAGTGGAAACGACGGTGGAAGTGGTATGTATGACTTCATTGCTTGCTCGGTTTAGTTCTGCAGCTGGGAAGGGGAGGAATAGCCGGAATTGTGAATTTTCACGTTTTCAGTAGAGACCAGGATTTGAGTGTAAGCACGTATAGAGGTGCAGGTCTGTCTTACTGCGTGTTTTGCTGTTTCTGACGTGCTGTTTCCCTGAATGGTTAGCAGTATTCCCAGTGACCCGTCACCTTTTGGAGGGGGTTTCTAGGACTATTCTCTAGGAATCCACTGCAGTGGAGATTTCCCTTCTAGAAACCTGTTTAGAAACCCCACGATGGACTGAATTTCCTTTCAGACCTGGGCAATGCTTCTTATTTGATCGATTCCCCTTTCCTCTCTGGTAGGGAAGTGCAGTCGCAGACCCAGGTATCAACATAAACCCGTTGCTTAGTGCTACTTGATGCTTCTTCGTGCATCTCTTGAGACAGATGTGGGCAAGAAGTACCCAGTAAAGAAGGCTGACAGGGGCGGTCCTCAGGTACCTTGGGCAGGTGATGGGGTAGGAGGCAAGGTGTGTTTGTTTGCAAAGGCTACAGGGGGGAGTCAGTGCTCACCCAGGGAGACTGCGAAGACAAGTACACTTGTTTCAGGGTAATTTGGAATGACTCTGACCACATATTTACTGACTAACGTAGTGAGAAATATCTGCAGCGTTTTTCTAGTTCTCGGTGTCCCGATTTCAAGGCATGGGACATAGTGGTGTTTAGTGGCAGAGCTTTGGGTCATTTGCTGTTAAAGCTGACTATATGCAAGATCTAATTATAGATGTAAGGGGTGTGAAGAGGGCTGGATAAGCCTACCGATATCAAAAACTAAACTAGGAAGCCACAGAAACATAAATAAAGTACTGTCATCGTTAAGAGTGGGCAGCTAGGAGAGCGGGCACCTAGGAGAGGTACTCCACTGCCATGGGTTGCAATCCCAATTCTATTTCTCCCAACACACTTCATGTCCAAGTGCCTAGATAACATACGCCCCAGTGTTTACAAGCTTCCCAGAGCCACCTGTTTTCTCATGACCAATGACAATTATCCCTTGCCCTTAAATCAAGCGTGCGTAGACCTCTGTATGGGACCAGTGGCTTGCGGAGAGTGTTCAGGAAAGCCCGTGGTGCAGCCCTCCGTGCTGACCGTCGTAGCTGTGGGAAGCCGAAGAGCAGGGACCAGGCCTGGGTGTGAGGTCTGGAACTCTTAAGGACAGAGCCTGCTCGACAAGAGAGGCTTTGGTTAAATATTTGCAGAGAGGAAGAAGTGTGTGACGTTTCCATGGGTGGATGGCTGGATGGGACTCCGCATTCACATCACCCATCTCTTCTTTCTTGCCTGAAGAAACAAATTCAGCTCTGCAGAGGGAGCCTGTGGCTCCACGGCAGGGTGGAGAGCAGAGAGGATATTTCTCTCTAATAGTATTACTTATTTGTGGGGGAATATTTTTGCTCTCATTGTTCTTTCACCATTGGGTCAGGCGTTACAGCACCCAACTCTAGAACAAAAGTTTCTTGTCCCCAAAATAGATGGGAATTGTTTCGATTGCTTTGCATGAGTCAAGTCACCTCTTTCTTTATGGACTACGGGAATTGCAGCTATTTCCCTAGCCTGACGTGGGAGGAGTATAGGGCTGGCAGGACATGCTAGAAGGGAAGGAGAGCTGTCAGCAACAGCAGTTTCCAGCAGAACCCTCTGCTTCCTTCAAGCTTGTTTATGCCACAGGATTTCCAATCTAGGAATCCAAGTCCCACCTGCCGCCTTTCCACTATGAACAGCAACTTGCTGATGCCAAGAAGTCCTTTTTCCCCTCCTTCCCTCTCATTACCTTGAGATTCCAGCAAGTTTGCCCCACCCTTTCAGATCTTAGCACACCAATTCTGTGTCCAGTGCTGGGCTCCCTGGTTCCAGAGGGGCAGGGAACTGCTGGAGAGGGGACAGCAAAGGGCTACCAAGATGATTAGGGGTCTGGAACGCCTCTCTTGTGAAGAAAGGCTGAGGGATTTGGGTCTCTTCAGTCTGGAAAAAAGATGGCTGAGGGGGGACCTTATCAACACTGACAAATACTTAAAGGCTGGGTGTCAGGTGGATGGGACCAGGCTCTTGTCAGTGGTGCCCGGGGACAGGACAAGGGGCAACGGGCACAAACTTGACCGTGGGAAGTTCCATCTCAACACGAGGAGGAACTTCTTTGCTGTGAGGGTGGCAGAGCCCTGGCACAGGCTGCCCAGAGAGGTGGGGGAGTCTCCGTCTCTGGAGACATTCCAACCCCGCCTGGACGTGTTCCTGTGCCACCTGCTGTGGGTGACCCTGCTCTGGCAGGGGGTTGGACGGGATGACCTCCAGAGGGCCCTTCCAACCCTATGATTCCGTGATTCTATGCCTCTTTCCATTAACGAGTTCAAGTTGAATAATACAGTCCGCTGTAGGCCACCCAGATGCCACATGGCATCAGACACAGCTAGGCTTCTGCCTACATCAGGTGGCCCGTGGTGGAACTGGTCCCTGACTCCCAGCAGCAAGGTTACCTGCAGAAGGATGCAGCCCTCCTCCACCCTCTGCATTTATAAAACAACTGACCTCAAACTGAGTCTGTGATGGTGAAAAAAAGATGTGTGAGACTCCTTCCAGCTCCTGAGTGTTGGTTTGTGTGGGGGTGGCAGCCTTGCCGGGGGACGGAGCGTGTGCTGCCCCTCCTGAGCTCGCCAGGGTCTTCCTCCACTCCAGAAGCCAGACTGGTCCTGCTCTTTTGTGCCAGAAAAGTCAGATTCCCACTCAGAAAGGCTGTGGGAGATGGTGATGGGGTAGGGGATGGTGGCACCCTCTTGGGTGGTTTTATGCTTGGCTCTGCTGATGTTGGCTCCGCGCGGTGCTGGCTTTACTGTGATGGAAGGCAGTGCTTTTCTCCAGCATTTGCTGTGGGTGGGGGCAGCACGTGGATTGTCTCGTCCTGTCTGTGGCTTGTAGGCAGCAAAGCCTGCCTCCACAAGGCATCCACGTCTCTAGAACTTGCTGAACACGCGGAAAATGAAGACTCAATGCCTTGAAGGAGAAACTCAGATCTGACTCAGAGCTATGCCCTGTGAAAAGGAGAGGCTGGGCATGTGCGAGAACAGGCACAAACCAAGGGCTTTCCAGGCTGGTGTGGAGGCCGGAGAGAAAAACCCCGCTCTGAGACTAACCAGCATGAGGGGGGACAAGTTTCCCAGTGTTGGAGGAGCACAGAGTGAGCTCGCCAAGGTCGCTGGGCTGGAGGAGCCCTGCCGACAGCCCGGGGAGTCATTCCCTTTCCTCCCACTCACTCCCCAGCTGCTTTGCTGCGTTCAGACAAAAAGGGCGATTGTTTTTGCGCTTGAAGCCTTGCTCCTGCTCAGATGGTTTTTGCCTTATTCTGGAGAGGGGGATGAAAAGCTTCAGGTGAAAAGGGAGCCCCCAGCAAAGCCTACCTTAGAGGCAGTTTCGTTCTGAACCCTGAGGGTCAGTTCCTTTCTGGCAGCCTGGACCAGAGAAATGACCTCTACAGCCGGACTCTGGAAATCCCAGTCCCAGGCTGGTCCAGTCGTGCTCCTCTGCTGTTGCCAAACAAGCGCTGAACCTGTTCCATCCCAGCTTTCGGGCTACACTTATTCTGAAACTAAGCTTCTCTCGTCTCAGAGGCTGCTGGCGTGGGGGTAAAAGTAAGACGACCGGTTCCTCTGCTCCCCATCAGAGGAGGCGGCGAGCGGAGAGGCTCTCGCTGTCACCTGGGTATTGCGTTTTATGGAAAATCAGCCTCATTGTCTTCCAAATTCCGGGCTGCGAGCAGAGAGCGGAGCTTGGCCAGCACTCCTGCAGCTGTGCCTGAAGTGGGGGCCAGGCGGCCCCTCCTGATAGGAACCCGCAGCCGCAGACCGCTTCCCTTTCCCCTCGCGACGGGATGCAGGTCCGATGGGGGCGCATCCACGCTGTTGCCTGCTTCCCCCCGCCCCCGCCAAGCGAAGAACCCAGCAGAGCCTGGCGAGGTTTAGACAAGCCTCTAAAAACAGAGCGCACCTGAAATACGGCCGCTTTGCTGACAGGAACAGAAACGGTCCTGAGCTGCTGGTTTGCTCTCTTCCTGCCGTGGGTGCGTTGCAGCACCAGGGTGTGAGCTTGTGTTATTACTTATTGTTGCCCTGGTAGCCTCTCCTTGGGCAATCACGACTTGCCACTGTTTGAAAGGTGAGCCAGAGGCGGATGGAACGGTGCTCTCATCCAAGCAAGCTACTATAAGTCATGATAGAGTTAACTCAGACCTTCCAAAATCCCCCCCCGCAGCAGTCTGTCGGAGCCTTGCAGAGCTGCATGGGGTATTGGGCTGTAAAACTGTCTGAACAATTACTGCTGCGATTCGAAGGAATTGGGTACAGAGGCTGAAATAAGCAAAATAGATGACAGCCCGGGCTCCTGGAGGAGAGACGCTGATGTCCTTTGGCGCGGTTGTTTTCCTGCAGAGGGTGTGTGTGTGTTTGTGTGTGTGTGTGTACGCGCGCACCGCTGGAAGTTTCTCAGGAAACCTGCTTCAAAGGAGGTTATCTTAAATTTGAGTTTTCCCACTTGTCTGGTCTTTCCAAACAGGATAGAGATAGGGGATAAAAGTCAAGCAATAAGGAAAAGATCCACTCCAAAGAATAGCCTTTGGTTAAAAATTAACTGCTGCATCCAGGCTCCTGCCTAGAAGTGGGTGGGATTTTCAGAGCCGCTCTGGTCCCTGGCAAGCCAAGTGGGACTGCGGCGGGGCCAAAGCGGGGAAGGGCAGAGCTCTCTCCGGCAGCTCTGCCTCGGCGGCGAGGGCGATGCGCGCGGACGGCCTCTGGCAGCGGGGCGGAGGATGCGGTATGACAACCCAACAGCTCTGCGTTCGGCCTGCCGGGCGCCAAAGCGGAGCCCCCGCAGCAAGCGGGAGAGACTGGGCCAGAGGCGTTAGCCATTTCTGCCCGACCTGACAAAAGGAGGAATCCGGAAGCCCCTGAATGAGCAGCGAACCACTTCCATTGTCTTCTGCTGTGTCTCGTTTTACCCCTTCCCTACTCCATACCTGCTGGGGTAGCCTGCCCTAGTTATGAGCAGTTGTGATGGGTCTAAGGAATTAAAACAGCTCCAGGCAGGAGCAAGGAGAAAACGAAATCTCTGGGCCATCGGATGGGTAAGCGAGCCTGGACTGCGGCAGGCGAATCAGTGTTTCAGCTCCGCTTTGCGCTGCTGGCGTCCGGCCCTCCCGCTTTTATTTTTTCTTTCCCCTCTGTATCAGGTTGCTCTTTGACCTGCCCCTGGAACTCTGCAAGTGATCTCATTCTTTCCGACACGCTTAAAACTCTCTAGAACCCAGAGGCAAGGTAAAAAGCAAGAAGCCGGTTGGACTCCACGCGACTTTTGTGAGCTTGTGAACTACCACTGGCCCAACTGCAGCTCCGAAAGCCGGGCTGCTGCACAGCTCTGCCGTAAACGCGTCTGACACAAAGTGCTGCTGCACACAGAGGTCTGTTTTTTCCGAATGTCATCGCTTTCAGCCCATAACGAAGCTGTACGTATTAGCTCTTAACAACAGTCACGTCTGGTTTTCCGGCTGGCTCAAAAACAACGGTGCGGAGCCCCACGCCAGTCCATCACTGCGGTTTTTACTTCAAGGGCTGTGAATTACAAATGTGAAAGAAGCGGCAGCTGCTGTTAGCTCTGGGCCAGTTGTCTTGAAGACAGTAGGAGCACGATAGCATTAAAATAAGGTTCCTGTACACCCTACAGTAGAACTATGTGATCCCTTGCCCTGAAGGGCAGGTAGCGACAGGACGAGGGGCAATGGCTTAAACTAGAGCAGGGCAGGGTTAGGTGAGACATTAGGAAGAAGTTCTTCACACTGAGGGTGGTGAGACACTGGCCCAGGTTGCCCAGAGAGGTGGGGGAGGCCCCATCCCTGGAGACATTCAAGGCCAGGCTGGACGAGGCTCTGAGCAACCTGATCTAGTTAAAGCTGTCCCTGCTGACTGCAGGGGGGTGGGACGAGATGGCCTTTAGAGGTCCCTTCCAACCCAACACAGTCTATGATTCTAGGTATGGATTACATCGGATGCGGCTAAATATGGGAATGGTCTGCACATTTAGGGCACGCTTTCTCAGGCCTGGGGCAATTTTACTGGCTGGTGATTGGGGGTGGCTTGGAGATAAGCTGGGCTGGCACCAGCAGCTTTGCTCCACGAGCTGTGCCGGGATAGCTTCAAGAGGCAGTGGAGTTTGCGGAGTCACAGCTCTGCGTCAGCTCCGAGGCTGGCTTGCTCTAGGAACTCCTTCGGGAAGCTGGAGTTCAAAGGCACTGAAGGCTGTCTTGTGGCCTTATCTATCAGAACGACCAGGTTCTCTTCCTTTCTGGGCAGATGTCCAGCTTCCACTGTCCCTTGACCACTGCTGATACTGTCTGGAATTCCTCAAGGCACATTTGGATGGAGAGACCAGGAGATGCCCAGGATGCGGAGCTGGAGAGGAACTTGGTCCATCCCATCGCAGCTCAGAAGGACCCTGGAGGCTGTAAGTCACTCTGGTGTCCGAGAGCTGATGCTTTGGGACAAATTGACTCCTTCAGAGCTCACCCAAGCACACATTGTCCAGATTTCATAAAACCTGAGGAGCAAATTGTATGCTGCCAGAGGAATCGTATGGGAGCCAGAGGGAATGGAAGCTCCTAGCACGAGGAGGCAATTGCTCAGAGAACCTCCTCCCTCTCTGCATTAGACATCTGACGTGCTTGCATCTACCTGTGTGTTATTTCCATAAATGCCTTCATTTTGAAGTAGGCTGCTGCAAATGTATTCCAAAGAGAAAACTAGGATGCCGTGTCCTGGCATGACCCCATGCTGGAGGGGAAATCGAGTCGCTGGATGTTACCAGGCTATTTTTAAGAAGGTCATGATAAGTCTGCAGCCAGTTCTTCAATATTAGGATGGGAAGCAGCCTTTCCCAGTATGAAAATTTAGGTTGTTGCGCTCTTCCAGAGAATATCTTGCAAATTTTTTTTTTTTTCACACATCCTGAGCTTTAGCATAATACCGCAAGTAGTTGAAAAGCTACTGCATTTCACCCCAGAAGTGGCTGTGTGTTTGTGCCGGGTGACTTTTTAGGATGCTTTGGGATGAGAGGTCATCTATAAGCTAGACCTTACCTCACCGTGGAGTCATTGCTAGTCACAGGGCGACTTTTGAGAAAAACAAAACTGGTGAATGCAGGGTGTAAACACGTCTATTTTTGTAGTTTGTCTTCCAAGTCAAACAAAAATAAGAGCTGACTTGAGGCTGGAGACTGCGTGACACACTGTTAACTGAGAACTGTCAACACAGGGCCTGATCCTCCCCGCTGTAAGGCCGAACGGCATTTCTGGAGTCCGTGGAGTTCGAGTTCATGCCTCCAGCCCTGCAGCCTGGAGCGGTTTGAAAGTTGAGTGTGACACGGTGGGGCAGTCAGCTTAAAAGTTAGGTGTGAGATGCAGACACAGCACCCAGCCAGCTGTGGTCGGTGTTTGGAGGAACATCTGGCGTTGCTGTGGATGGTGTTGGTGATTCGGTTGCTCTCCACATCCTCCGTGTCAGAATCGAGCTGGTGTCTCGGCAGGAGCTGGTGGAGGTCTTGCCTTCCAGCCCAAAAACCCTGGCACGCGCAGCCAAGTTGGATACCTGGCACCTTGGGGACAAGCCTTCCCTGGAGTCCACGGAGGAGCTTTGACCCACGTCGTTCTCCCAGTGCTGCAGAGCTGCTTCGCTTCCTTTCCAAATGGGGAATTTCCAAATTGCCATATATAGATAGCCCCTCCAAACAAAAACTTTTATGTAGAGCTGGAAAAAAAAAAAAAAAAAAAAGGGCTGTGTTCCCAAAAGCCTGTTTGTTCCAGCTGCGGTAATTTGTCTCGGAGAGGATATTGCATCTCTTCAGAAATTGCGTATTGTTTACGTCCCCGGAATGTCAGGGCAGCTGCAGCACGCCACCGAAGCCTTCCCCTGCCCAGACACTGAAGGGTTTGTGCTCTACAGAATCCGCGTATCCACGGCTGAGACTCAGGAATATCCCAGTCAAACTACGGTAGACTGGTTGTTGGTGGTTGGTTTGACTTTTATTTTTTTTCTTTTTTTTTTTTTCCTTTTTACCATTGTTAATCCCCTGCACAGACCACTGAAGGGTTTGTACTCTACAGAATCCGTCTGTCCACGGCTGAGACTCAGGAATATCCCAATCAAAATACGGTAGATGGGTTGGTGGTGATTGGTTGGATTTTTTTTTTTTTAATTTTAATTTTTTTCTTTTTACAATAGTTAATTGTTCCTGAGCTGTTCTGTCACTTGGCATGGTAAGAAAATGATCGTCCCGAGTGAATTACAGTCAATGTCAGCTGGAGAACACGAGCTTGGCAGTGACAGGGAGCTGAGCCTAAGCTGAGATCCGCGGCCAGACCCTGCTCGCCTTTAAACAGGAGCAGATCCGGAGGGATGCCGCTGGCTTCGGAGCGCAGGATGCAACTAGGGAAGAACCAGCACACACATGCACTGGTCTTACTGGAAACAGGATCTGTTAATTACAGTAAAGTTTAAAAATAAAACGAAATTGTGTAAGATATAATTATTTTCCAGGGTGTTTTTTCCTGCTTCCAGCTATCCCAGCATGATTTGCTGGGAGATAAAGGCTCAAATCTCGCCAGGCTGCGAGTCTGAATGGCATTTGCATTGACAAACTGGCAAAAAAGGGAATTATTCTAAGATGAGCAACGCTTCTGTGAAAAGACTTCCTTGGGAAGTGAGTAATGGAAGGAAATCATCTCTGTATACCCACCAGCCTTAGCCAAGGGGCTCCGAACACGAATCCGTGAGCCCTGGGCTCCAGACCCGTAGCGTTTCTAGCCCGCTGTCTTTGCAGGTTGTTGGGCAACGGGGCAGAAGACAAGGACAGGAGCGGACGGATGTCTAGGGTCGTTGATGCGAAGCAGATGGTTTGCAGTGGGGCAACACCTGCTGCCTCCAGCCCATCCCTTCCACCTCCCAGGTCCGGAACGCGACCGGTGGGAGGACAGCGAGGAGGACACGCTCACCAGCAGAGAACAAGGGTATGACTGAACGGGCGCTTCACTCAACAGCCATTTGGAAAGCCTTTTGCCTTCCTGGCTGCCCTCATGGTCAATGCCCCAGCAAACGAATTGAACGTGAAGCTGTGGGATGGGAATCGATGAGTTTGCTCAGATCGGTGAATTAGACCACGCTGTGATTTGCTTTGCAGTGTAATTTTTTTTCCCTGGAAGCTTGCTCGCCAAATGAGACCACAGACTGACGGCCTCGCTGCTAGAGGACCTGCACTTCACCACGCGTGCCGTTAAGTAAGCACAACTCTGAGAGGGGCAGCCCCAAACGGCACTGATTTCAGAGGAAAAAGTCTGCTTTAGATTTCGAGAGGCAAGGATCGAGCCCACTGTGCCCATGGTCAGGCAAAACTCAGCAGCTCAGGCTTCGCTCAGTGGGCTGTAGCCCTGCTCCGTGTGTCAGGGAAACCGGTTAGCAACAGTATTTGGTCACAGTATTGCAGCAGGATCCAGGTGCCATCTTTGAGGGGATCTCACAGGCGACATGCTCTCGGTATGAGAGCAGGGGTATCTAATTAACTTGAGTGCCTGGAATAAGGCTTATTCCAGCCTGTGTGAGTCAGTGGGTGAGGCTGTCGCCCCTGTGGGGATATGGCATGTGGGGCTGTCGCTCCTATGGGGTTATGGCACGTGGGGCTGAGGCATCGGACAGCCTGATGCTGCAAAGCTCCTTCGTGACGCGGCTGGGTACCAAACTGGGAGGGGAAACACAAGCAAGTGCCCGGGAAATGGAACCAGCTGACTGAATCCGTGGTTTCTCAATTGGATCTGATTTCTTGGGCCTCGTCTGACTTTCCATTGGGTTGGTGAGTTGGGATACAGCTTCTTTTCCACCCTGCACAGCTCCTTGGCTCCTAACTCCTGTTCGCTGTTTTACGGTTCCCAGGAGAGAGGAAGATCAAATAGGAGGAAACATTGCTCACCGGGTTCAGAAATCCCACAGCCTTCCAAACCTTCCCTTCTTGCTACTTTTTAGCTTGTCTATTTGGGCACTCCCGGTGTTAAGGGAGGTGATGATTGGTTGGTCTCTTCGTAATGGGGTGTAACTTTCCAGCTTTTCTCCACCAGGAATGTCTTGGATCTGTCCAGAAGTAGCACACGTTAAAACCTACAGTGAAGAAAGGGAAAGGGACTGTTGTCACCTCCCTCTTGATGAGCAGGAGCCAAAAGCAGGTACACGGGCAGCCGTGAGAAGGGAAACTCGGTTTGGTCCGGTTTCGTTCTGGCAAAAGCCTCCCGCACACAGGGGAATTAAAGTGGCTGCGTCTCCGGGGAGTTTGAGCCCGGGGTCTTTGGTTTACGCTCTTGTGCCCCGTCATCCAGTAAGAGATTTGTCACGGGCTTATTTTCAGGCATGTGAGAACCCTTTGACTCAGAAGTCGCAGACTTGGGAGCGTATGTAACGCCGCGCTGAAGGGAGATGATGAGCGGGCACGCGGCAGGCTCTCGCGTGTACCACTCGCGCCGGAGGATATTGCTCCGTGCCCTTTTCCCGCACGCCCACCTCGGCAGCGGCCGCTTCCCGCGGGCTCTGCCTTCCTTGGGGGCTTCTGCGCCAGGGTATGGAGCGCGGGGTGGCCTCGGTTGGTCCCCCCGGGGCAGCGAGGGGAAGGGACACGCTGGGTAGCGCTAGGACCTGGAGGAACGCTCAGCCTCCTCCTCCTCCTCCTCCTCCCAGAAGATTAGCCAATATTCCCAGGGCAGGGCACGGCTCCCCAGCCTTTCTACTTTTTCTTTCCTCTATATACGTGTTTTTCCTTCTTCTAGTTCATTCCAGAGCAGAGCAGCTTTGGATTTCTCTGAGCTTTTATTTATTTTTTTTATTATTCCCCGCGCCCCCCCCCCCCCCCCCGGTAGCTGGACTGCTGCCAGCGTCTTGCAGGGCCAAAGTATTATCTATAGGGATATATTTTTATGGTGGTTTTTTTTTTTTTTTTTGGTTTTGGGGTTTTTTTTCCCGAACCAGCCCAGCTGCACGCAGGCTGCCTGCAATTGAATCCTCGCTCCTGGGGCAAGCTGAACGGGGGAGAGGAGCAGCGGCGGCGAGGGTGCTGTTTGTGCCTCTCCTCCAGCGATTCCTGTCAAGATGGATTTATGACTTTAAAAGGAGTGTGTGTACGGGGGGGGGTGGTGGGTGTGGGGGGGTGGGTGGGAGTGGAAGGAAAATTGCCTTCAGGAGCCAGAGCTTACACCACAGCCCAGCAAAACGCGTAAAGAAGCAGTGGGATCTCAGAGCATGAGCGGCATAGAAGTGGCACCCTGGGATCTGGTGGATCCTTGTGCGTAATATGACTGATCTTAAGCCTCTCATCTGCCTTCACAGAGCCAAGCTTTTGGATTTAAGGTAGTTTGCCCGGGACAAGGCTTTGCTATGTTGGCCAAGGCAGTGCTTTCTCTTGGTCTGTGGCTGCAGTTGGCGGCGGGACAGGACGCACCTGAGAGCGGTGAGTGCCTGAAAAGGCAAGGCGTTCCCTTTCTGCTTTTCCCCCCATTTAATATCTCCTGGTCCTTAAAGCCTCTCGTAAAATGCCTTTCAGAATAAAAGCTGAAGTTATATTGCTGCTTTAGGTGTGTATAAACACCTACGTGTATATAAAAAACATATAACCTTGTTATACTTGTATGTTACTTTGCTGGCACGAGGACAAAACAAACAAAAAACCTTTCTAAAATTGCCACATTAGAAAGAAATTTTATCTTGCTTGTTTCCAGTAGAAGGAAAGGTATTTGTTTCAGAAACTTGCAGTTCAGTGCGATCATATGGAGAAAGTCCTGACTCCGCACTGTTACCTCTCTACTGAGGCACAGCGATTAACAGAAGTAAAACCAGGGATTGGTACTATACCTGCCCGTCTTGTTCTCCTGCTAATCTCTGTAATTCAATCCTTATATTTCCTCTTTAAAATGATTTCTCTTGGCTACTGTTCAGGGAAAATGGTTATGGGTCAGTCTCGCAGAACTGGCAGCGGGGAGAGGGATGGGGAGGAGATGAACGTCTCGTCTCTGGTCCCTGCGCTGTACGTGCTGGGCAGAAGACGTAGCCCACATCGTGATGGCTAAGCTGATGCAATGATTTTTGCTCTGCCTTGTGTTCACAAGCAGAAAAAGGGTCTGTTCTTTGACTGCTGGTTTTTACTGCAGCTGGGAAATGTAATCCAGTGTGAAAGGAGAAGTGAACCTCTTGCCTCTCTGGACGGGAGGTCCTCAGACAGCAGCCCAGGCTGCTGGGGTCTGATTCTGCCTCTGGTGTGGAGCAGGCGGTGTTATTGCTCGGATCCCCTTACAGGGTGCTGGATTCTGTCCCTGGATTCTGAGACAGGCCGGCTCAGGATGGTACCGCTGGCGTTGTCGCAGTGCCCGATGTCCACGCAGGCGGCAGTCATTCCTATTGCCGTGCATTTCTGCTGCCGGGGGAGTGTGTGTGGCAGCTCCCCAGCCCAGGCTGAGAACAATGCTGAGACCTTCAGAGTACGTGGAAAAGCAAGCCGTGGCTTTCCAGAAGGATCGTGCCTTGCTCCAGAGGCGAAGCTGTGTGTGTTGTGTTATTGATGCGCTGACTTAGGCTTGGATGCTGCCGAGCTCCTTTAGAGGAAAGGAACCTGCTGGTGGGCAAGGTGCCCTTTCCTCAGCAGCTTTGATGTGGGACCTCCTCGGCTCCTCCCGGGTGCTCCCTAAAGCGCCCTTGAGCAAACAGCCGTTCTGGCAGGGCTCCTGGGCATGGGCTGGCTCTTGTCTGGAGGTGCCGTGGTGGTGTGTCGTGATCACACCATGAGAGGGACTGCTTGAGAGGCAGGGATGCGTGCTCGTGACTGTTTCCGAGGAACTTGACTGAATGTGAATGATCGTGGCTTTATTCTCAGCTGCAGTGGACAAAGCGAGGAAGCTACGGGGTGGACTGTGGTGCTTCTGCGTGCTCAGGAATGATGAGGTGCACCAAGGCACAAAGTCACGGCAGAGCATCGCATGACCAGTTCCACCGCTTTCCCCTTTGGGTCCAGGTTCAGAGCTCTGTTGCATCAGTGTAAAGTAGGACCATTGGATAGTTCGGGCTTTGATAAATGAGACTTAGGTTGTCATTACCTGGTTACCCGGGACTAGCGTCAGCAGAAAATGATGGGGACGTTGGCGTCCCTGTGGGTGCAGCAAGTGAAAAATAAAGACAGGGCCCATCCGTACGCACTTTGCAGAGGGCCCTGCACTTACTGATCTCTGAAGCACATCTCCGTACCTGGCACAATTCCATGATTCCAGGACCCTTGAGGCTCTAAATAAATGAGCAGAGATAGTGAAACTCCTGAAAAGATCATAAGAGATGGCAACCCAGCTTCCTTCCTGCCAGAGGAATTTGTCTGAAGGGCCGTTCCTCAACCTACAGCCTGTAATCTGTGGCACGGACGAGCTGGAACCTGCACGGGCCGTTTGGGCTTTTAGTCACACAGGTATATTTTGTTTGGTGGAGCTCGGCTCCTTACACAGACCTGTGGTGTAGCCACCTCCCGTGGCACGGGCCTCTCTCTCTGACGTGGTTTTATGTGTCTGACACCTCCGGGCTGGCTTGGTGGGACACCCCTCCTTCTGGGAGAGGTGGTTCCTGTCTCCACCTGCCTCTCACTGTGATCCCGAGGGGCCACAGGGAAGAGCCGATTGCCTTCTCCAGCCTCCGAACCTGGCTCCCCTCGGAGCAGAACTTTTTTTCCCTTGCTTGGCCGAACAGCGAGAAGGGAAGACAAACATGGGATCTCAAATATAGTTAACCGAGACAGGACGTGTTCCTTTTTGGCTGTTAAATCCTTTGCGCTCTACAAGTTCCAAGTCCCGTGTAAATCAGGCATGTGTTCAGGTCCCAGCTGAGTGTGCAGAGGGCTCTCGAAGCGGATGTCTCCTGTCAGCATCTCGGTGTCAGACAGGGAAGTCCGACCAGCTGCTTTTCTGCTGGAAAAGCCAAGTGTTTCAATCGGCAGCACTGCGACGCCACGGTGACATTTTGCTCCCGTATCGATCCCTTCAAAACACTTCTTTGTGTGACTAACGTTTGTCTGCTGACCACCTACCAGCTGGAGGGTGACAACCGGGTACTGCCAGGTGTTCTCTGGTGTTCCCTAAAGGAGAAGCCGTGGCCCCAGCGTTCACACCCCAGCCATGGCATCCCACACTCACCACCCGAGTCTTTAACTGCCAGGACCAGGGTGCCTTTGCAGTGGGTGACCCCCAAGAGCCGATGGGTGCCCCTTTCCACTCATCACACACAGGCTTACTCTCGGCCACGCTCCCTCCTTCTTCAGGCTCGACCCCGGGTTTCCCACAGCAGACTCGCAGCCGTTGGATTTTATAAAAATAGATCATTTAATTCAAAGGTCCAGCAGCGGGGTCAGGACGGGCTGGGTGTCTCCAGGGAGGGACGTCAAACACTGATACCCTTGCGATCTCTACCCCCGCCCCTCTCGCGCTCTTCATGCATCTGTTTGTTAGTCCGGCGGTGATTTTTGGTGTGGGATCTTCTAACACCTTCTTGGATTCTCTCTCTGTGTCCAGGCCGGCCGTTGGCTGCTCTTACCTTGTTGATGTGCGGTCTCTGCCGAGGGTTGTCGCCTCCTTATCTTCTGGCTTACGCCTCTTGTGCACCTGCGCTGGCTGGCAGAACGTGGGGAACTGAAAAGTCCCAGACTTAGGGAAAACGCTACCAAAACTTCAGTGTGCTATCGACGTTTTCCTCCTGCTAAAAGACTAAACACAGCACTGTGCCCGCTGCGAGGAAAATTACTAAGGAAATTAACTCTATCGTGGCCTAAAGGCTTCAGCAAATCTCTGAATCTCAAATCTCAAAATCTCTCTCGTGCCAAGTAAAGGAGCCAAACGGCATAAATCACACCATATTATAACCCTGAGTAATTTATTCTAATTAAAACTTACTTAGTTAAGCTAAACAGCTAGTATCTCAACACCTAGACTTAAGCAGAGCACAATGATGTGAGGTCTGCAGAGTTATTCCCCAGCCCTTCAAGAAGCAAAGGCTTGCCGTTGGGGGAGGCGGGGAGGTGCTGATGGGTGCCCCTTCTCTCAGAATCCCACCCAAAGTGAGAAATCTTCATTTGGCACCTTGCCAAACAGCCGATCTTCTTTTTTTTGCTGTAAAGCACGGGAAAACGGCTTGAAAACAGCCGCCGCTTGCGTAATGTCGGGGATTTACTGGTAACGAACCTCCTCAGCCCCACCTCTGGCACGGGTGGCATGTTTGCATTGGATGGAGGACAAAGAGCAGCAAGAAAGATGAAGGAATTGAAAACCTAAACCTGAAGAAAAGGACGATGGAGTGTCCGGTCACTTTATAAGCGTTGTCATGCTCCTTATGTAGTGAGATCCTTGGTCGAGATTTTTTTTTTTATTGATCCTTTCTGCTGACAAAATCTAAATGGGAGGAGTTTTTTTCCATCTTATGGGGGCTGAGTGTCAAGCAGAGGTAACTGTGATGGTATTTGCCTGTATGAAGGATTAGCCTTCAGCTCCACCCACGGACAATCCCTGTAGCTCCAAAATATGTATACCTGCCCAACAGTCTAACTGTTGCTTCTGTTAACCAGTTGTTAACCAATTGCCGTTAACCAGTGCTTTCCACCCGCCAGGCGGAACACTGTGGTATCAAGCTGTAGCTCTTCAAATTAACACAGCTATTTCCAGCAGCTTATGATGGGTCAACCAGTGCTTGCTGGACGCTAACTTTACGTAAACCAGTGTTTAAAGGACGTTACATCTTGGCGCCCCTGAGCTGCGGGGCACAGTCAAGAGTGCGGCTTGACAGGGGCTTGGCTCTTGACTCTCCTTTGATGTTCTTCTCCCTTGAGCAGGTGTTCCATGCTGGTTTTCACCCACGAAGGCAGTCCTGGCAGTAGTGGGATTTTGCTTGCATCTTCCCCCTGGTGGTGAATTCCCAGTTCCCAGGGTGCTGGTGCGCGTGACCCCGTTTACCACTTGTGAGCCATGTCCTTTGGCCGTTGATCCCTGCCCTGCCAGGGTCAGAAGCTTTCGCGGCTGTTTGTTGCGACATTCGGGAATGGAGTGATGCTCCTCAAACTGGTGAGGAGCAGAGGGGAGAAACAATGGTTGAGCAACCTTGTCTGGTGGAAGGTGTTCCTTCCCATGGCAGGGGGGTTGGAACTAGATGATCTTTAAGGTCTCTTCCAACTCTAACCGTTCTATGATTTCCTCCTGGGAGGCGGCAATCACGTTGCCAAGATCTCTCGCTATGGCTTGCCAGCCCAGTAAGTGGCTTGTACTTCTTCCAAGCAGGGGGGGAGAGCACAGAGCCGTGGCTACGTGTGTTTGACTTGCTTCACGCCGCCAGAAGCTATAAACGAAGCCCTCGTTGCTCTGCCCTGCTGGAATGCCGTCAGGAGGTAGGGAGCTCTAGGAATGGGTGTCGGTCACAGGTTCAGCTCTGCTGTGTGATGTGGTGATGAAATTGCGTGTTGCTGTGGGCAAGCAGGGAAGCTCGCTGGACTTCACTTTTATTTTCTGCCCAGCTGTGGGTGCCAAGTTGCTGGGGGCGGGGGGGTGTGTGTGTCTGCAGCGCAGGGCTGAGCTCTGCTGGGTCACGCGGAATTGGCTGTAATCCGTGTAGATCGCAGGTCCCACGCCGGCCTCCTCCTAGCAGCTCTTGCTTAGTCACCTCCAAGTAACACTAAGGTTCTCCGTTTCTGAAGGCTCCATCTGATTTCTGCTGTTGTTTGGGGAGGTCTGGGATGTCTCTGCACCTACGGGAGAGCGGTTCCTGTGCTGGCTCGGTCTCTGTAGCAGCACGGTGACTTGTGGGCAGCACATTTATGTGCGTGTTTACAGACCGTGTGTGCAAGCGCTCTGGCTTTCTTCCAGCGCACACCTCTACTGTGGCGCGTGCAATTGGTGCGGTCCTGACTCGCACGTGTCACTTCTGTCCCCCGGCCTGTGGGCATTCCCCGCACACCCGGCCCTTTCTCCGGCGTACCTCCCCGTGACGTCCCTGAGCACACAGACATCCCCATCCCTGCCGTGGGACGGGACGCTCATCCCTAGTTGCACAGACAGGCATCTGAAAGGTGCTCGGTGAGGGAAATTAATAGCAGGGCAAAGACCGTGCAAATGAAAACTGGGCAAAGAGGATCAAGTTCCCTGTGGCTCAAGCCCGGACCACTTCTCCACCTTCTGTTTTCCCCCTTGAGGCCCTTGTGTTGGGCCCTGAATGGCTGTGCTCTTGCTGGTTCGTGGTCTTTTCTGTGCTCAGGTCACTAGGTTTCGCCGTCAGGACGTGTAATCCGCCCCTTGTGCCCACAGACCATTCCCCTGGTCCTTTCCCTCCTCTGGATTTTGCCATCTCCCGGCTGCCTCTCGGCGTAGTGCCCCAGCGGGGGCTTGGCAACCCCCTGCTCATCTCTGCCAGGCTCCTTGCTATCTCTGGGCCTGCCCTGACATGGCTTTCTGCAGGGGGAGAACTGTTTGCACGAGCTGTCTCCTTGGAGCAATTAATTTCATGGGAGCCTTTCCATTCTGCTGTCGACTGCCTTGTGGTTTTGGCTCCCACGCGTGGCTCCAGCACTCACCCACTGCGTGCTGCACCGCGGCCGTCCCTGCTCCAGAGCCCACATTTCTTGGCCATCCCACATTTCTTGGCCATCCCACATTCCCGATCCCTTCACGGACAGAGGAGCCCAAATGTGCTGGCAGGGATCTCTGGTCGAAGGCTTTTTCCTCCCTTCTTGCACCTCAGAAGCTGTCAGAAAGCAGGGTGGTGCTTAAAAGAATTCCAAACTCATTATTGATATTCCAGCTATTGTAAATCTCCCAAGCTCTGAGAGTGGTAGAAGGAGTCGTCCCTTATGTGTTTGTGCTTCCCACACAGCAGTTTAATCCAAACGGTAAGAAAATGGGTCGAATGGAGCGGGACTCCAGGCCAACACCTTCACAGGCACGTTCCTCCTGCCATTCTTCCGCACACATGGGTCTGCGCAGCCCTTTCCCAGACACCTTGTCCCAGAGCCCCTTTGAGGTGCTGCTCCGAAGGCTGTCTGGGAAAGGAGGTCAGTATGTGTTCAGAAGAGCAAGAAAACATCCCATTAGCCCAGCTCTTAAAAAGCGATCTAGGGAGGGGTCCCTCCGCTGCAGGCGTCCCTGCCAGCAGCGGGACAAATGAGGGAGCTTTCTGCCGGCCGCGTGTGGACCGTAGCCTTTGGACCAAGAGGCAGCCAGTTCTGAGAACCAGCCGCCTCTCCTGGGGGAGCGCAGCCAGCAGGTTTTCTCATCAAGTTTCTTTATCATGTCTTTCTTTTCCAAATACGGCTCGTTTTTTTTTCTCCCGCTGTCAGAAGATGGGATAAACCTGTACGTTGTCTCAGGCCCAGAGGTTGCTCCTGACCTTGGCAGTTGGTCTCGGTCTTGCCATCAGCCGTTTGCTTCTTCCTCTGGGGCTGCCGCCCTGGATGGCAGAGGCTGCTCCCTGGCACGGGGCACGGATCAGGCTGGTGAGGAATGTTCCCAGCTCCTGGAACATGTCCACCTCCAGCTTGGAGCAGAAAGCACTCGGGATCAGCCTGGTGTTGTGCAAGAAGGGGTGTCAGCACAAGCTGATGTAGTTCAGAGGCATTTTTTCCTGCGGTGAGAGCAGGATCCAGGACTTGCGGGTTGTACTTTTGGCTCTGCCCTGATTCCTGCTCCTGAGCTCCTGCCCCTTCCCACTGCCCTGGCCGTTCAGTTTATCTGTCCTGGGTTAATAGCCTGTGCCCGGAAAGACTGTCAGGCGGTTTCGTGTGCATGGAAGTGCAAGGCGTGCTCCAGAGCCAGAGCTCCCATTGCTCCTGCAGTGCCAGGTCCAGGGCATCTCTTCTCCCCTGCCCGTTCCTGCCCTGTTCCAGCCCCCTGTGCTTCGGCAGGATCCCAGCATGAGGAGGTGAGATTAGTGTCCTGGGAAATTACTTCCCTTCACTGCTGCCGTGGTATTTTCTGCTCCCACGTGTTATGCATCGAGGCTGAGTTTGGACCAGACGAATATCAGGCATTCATCCTGCCCTCGTTCCATGAGGCGCTGTATTTTCTCAGGAGTCAGGCACTAGCCTGAAGTCAGGCATATTTCATCCCAGTTTTTCAGAGGGTTTTGGCCTGCCTCTCCTCTCCCACGACTGGCCTTTTTCCTCTGAGACACGGGGTCTGTTCTGTAGCCGTCCAAGTAGCTCCTTGGTAGGGATCCTTGGTAGGGACCTTACGATACGGTAGGGATCATGCATGTGAACGGAAAGGAGGAAAAAAGTAGCTGTTAGTCCTCCTCACTGTCTTTTTTTATCTCCGCAAGTCTGTAAAACATGACTTTAAAACCAATTTGGCAACAAAGCCTGGGGAGCAGGGAGCCGATGCAGGCAGGGGGAACTCCAGCCTGCCCCTGGAGAGGTCACCACAGCGGGAAGGTGAGATGCATCTTCAGCCGTACCGCCGTTGGGTGGCGATTGATCTGGGTGAGGTGCAGAACCTGATAAAGGAGCGAGCTCCAAAAGGCCAACCTTGTCTGCGGCGGCGGCCTTTGCCAAGAGCCAGAGGGCAAGCTGCACGCGGCAGGGCTGAGGTGTGCTGACTCTGCTGGGGGTCTCTGTCGGCTGTCTCAGCCGACTGAAAAACGTGGAATATGGCAGCTACACCACTTGCGGGCTTGGATGTTGTGCCATCCTTCACAGTGATGGACCAAGCACACCACCAGTGCTCAGGGCTGCTGCTGCTGTGTCGCTGAGGTGCTCCAACTCTTCCTTTGCACGTGTCTCACCCTCTTGGCCAACGTGAAACCCTGTGGGGTGGGTGGTGTGTTTGACGCGTGCCGCTGAGAGGGTCCCATGGGCAGATCAGCACGAGGCTGCTGGTGCTGCAGTGCCTCCAAGAGCTCCTTCCAGCTCCACGGCAGTGTTTTGCCTTCTCTCCCCGGGCAGGGTGTAGGTCAGGCTGAACAGCTGCGACGTCCCAAAGTGAGACGGAACCCAAAGAAAGCAGTGGCAGACAAACAGTCCAACACGGGTCACAGTCCTGCTGTGCAGCTGGGTCTCTACCCAGCAAAATTCTCACCGATTTCTGAGATTTGGCACCGGATAACCAAGCGTTCCCAGCAGATGGCTGTGCAGGGAGGGGTTCACACCATTTCACTAACACACCTCCCTCTCTCTTCCCCTGGTAGGTCCCCAGCCGTCTATCTCCAATTCAGAGGGAGATCTCCTCTTCTTACTGGACAGCTCTGGCAGCGTCTCCTACTATGAGTTTTCCAGAGTCAAGGAATTCATGTGGGACCTTGTGCGACCTTTCACTTTTGGCCCCAAAGATGTCCAGGCCAGCATCATCCATATCAGCACGACGCCCACCATGGAGTTCCCCTTTGACCGGTACCTGTCCAGTGGGACTCTGCAACAAGCCATCCGGGACACTCAGCAGCTCATGGGCGACACTAACACCGGCAAAGCGCTCTCCTATGCCAAGGAGAAGCTCTTCAGTGATGAAGCTGGTGCCCGGCCAGATGTGCCCAAGGTACTGGTTTGGGTGACAGATGGTTTCTCCACCGACGACATCTCCGAGCCCATGCAGCTCCTGAAGGACATGGGAGTAACGGTCTTCATTGTCAGCACTGGACGGGGGAATTACCTGGAACTCTCTGCTGCTGCCAGCCAGCCTCCTGAGAAGCACCTGCACTTTGTGGATGTTGATGACCTACCCATCATCACAGAGGAGCTTCGAGATGCTATCCGAGGTACAGCGGGGCTGGGCTGGGTCGCTGGGAGATTGCAACCGGGCTGAATACGAGTTAGTGCCCGGCTCTGCAGGGCAGGTAGCGTGAGGTGCTTTGTCCACAAAGCTATAGGTCCCAGTAAAAACCAAGGACATTAGGAGGTCTGCGACAAATATCGTTATTCTCCTTGGAAGGTCCCATGACTGATTGGGACAAATTCCCTTCTGCAGACCTGCTAGTGAGCCGAACTTGTGTTTGTAACGAGTTGTTCACTTGATAATGAAGGAAGGAGGCTCAGGCAGCATATTGTCTGGATTCCTTAGAAACCCACAAGACTTTGAAATGAGTCACGCAGGTCGCAGGCATCCGTTCAAATCGAGCATGGCATGAAAATGCTCCCACCTGCACAGCTCAACTGTTAACCAAAGGCTTCCCGAGAAGGCTCGCTTTAACCGCAGTAAGAGGCTGCTGGCTGCGGGAGCAAGGTGCCTCAGCCCCTTGAATTTGATTTTCACATTCAGGGTGCGTTTTTGTCTCTGAAGTGCTGCCTGGCTCTCTGCCATCTGATGGAGGCGGAGGACACAAATGTGTTGAAGACCCTGAATACATGAAATGGGACGTGTATGCCTGGGAAGGGTTTGGTCCTGTCAGCTCCTTTAAACTCTTCTCTAGGCTAAATGTGATTTCCTATATATATCATCATGTGCCGGCGCAGTGGCTGGCACACACCGACATCCCAAACTCCTGCCTACGAGGGGCTGGCAATTGGCTTTTTTTTTTTTTTTTTCCTCTTGCAAAGAGCAATTAAGGATGGTGGTTGCTATCAGCATGAAGACTGTCGGAGAGGAATGTTTTTGTTCCATAAATCCCCTGTTGTAACGTGTTCTTGCATCCGCCAGATCTATAGCCCGACTTGGCTAGCACAGCCCTTGGAAGAAAATCCCAGCCCCAACTTGTCAGGCGTAGCAGGCCAACTGCTACCTCCTTGTTGCTAGCATGGTTGTGGCGGTTGCCGTGCAGAGAGCAGGAACAAACACCAGATTTAATATTTTTTTTTTTTTTCAGCAGTCCTGTTTTTGAAAGCATCCAGGAAAAGGGTCTGAGGAGACCCAAGGCCATATTCTGGGCCAGCAGACAGGCGTTTGGAAGCCAAGGGGAATGTCTCCCGCTGATCTGCATGCCGCACTGCACAAGGCATGTTCTTTTTTGAATGTCATCACGGTGGGAGTGCCCGTCATTGTAAAGCCCCAGCCTCCCAGATGCCTCCGGATTTATTTGGGAAGCTGAGGGAGTTACTATGACTTTGCAGACTTTCCATTCATTTTCTGGAGGTTCTCTCTCCATTGGAAATCCTGTTTTAATTCCCCATTTGGCTTCTGCTACGTGCGTTGGTTAGAGCTGGCTTTGGAGTGTCCAAGTAACCCTTTCCACAAAATCCTCTACAAGTAGCAATTTCTTCTTGTTTCCAACCACGGTCACCTAACAAATCACGCACAGGGACTGTGTTCTCCTCCAGTCCTCCAATCTCCGCCCTCTCCAGTGTGAGTATGGGCAGTACCACCGGTCCTTCTACTGCAGCAGATGCCACACAGACCCCTCCAGATGTTTCGTTTCAAGTGGCTGTTTCAGCTCCTAGCGCATCCTGAATCCAGATGGTGTAAAATAGCATCCCCAAATGAGAAATCGCCTGCATATCCTTGCAGCACAAGATTGGCTTGAAGTTCGTGAGATCTGCAAAGGTAATAAATACTCTCCTGTGCCCGAGGGCAGTATTCTGCGCATCCACCAGGTCTAGAAGTTACTAGGCTGGGATTTTAATGGAATGTGAGGTTCCCACGTGAATCCAGGGGCTGGTGCTTTAAGCAAAATACCAGACATTGGTAACATCACCCGAGTTAGCCTTAATAAAGCCCCATATGTCCTCTCTTCCCTGCCTGGAAGAGGCAGCCCTCACCACCACCCTTCCTGCTCCTGGCCCCTGGGGTAGCAGGGACAGACAGAATCCTTGGCAAGCAGAAATTAGGCCTTTCCAACTCTGGAATGGCCCAGACTGGTTTCATTACCACTGCTATCTTATCTTCATCTCTTGCTACTGTTTTTAAAAAGCCTTTTGTAGGTGCACAAACAGGCTTTGTCAAGAGCTGCTCTCCTCCCTCCACCTCCTCTCCAGGAATGGGGTGTTTCATGCCAGCTCCACAGATATTCCAACACGATGGTCTCTGGCTTCCAAGTTGCTGTTGTCGCCGGTGGGCTGAGAACCCTCCCTGAAAGAGTTCGGTCCCTGCAGCTGTACCTCGTGATACAGAGGCAGACGCCTTTACGTGGGGGTTGCTCAGTTAAGAAGCATCTTTGCCTTCAGAATATGATCAGAGATCTGAGCAGAGAAATAATATAACAGTTAGGGCTGAGCGTGGACTTCACAAGGGTTTTTTCAGTCCAAGGCAGCCACTACTTGGACAAGGAGACAAAAGGAAGGTGCCCTACACTTCCAAACTATACTTCTGTCCCGCCACAGGCTCTGCTGAAGCCAAGGGACGTGACGTCTCTGCCTCAGCTCCCTTTTCGAAAAGCCTGTGTCACAGAGCAGAGAAGATGGGCTGCTTCTGAGACATGGCGGACCTGAAATAGCCGCAGTGATGCTGCTCTGCAGAAGGGAGCAAGACAGGGACTGTGGATGGATGTGTATGTTCACTCCCTCTCTTTTTCCTTGGCGCGTGGTCCCGGCACAACGAGTCTCCAAATGCAGCAGGCTACGGTTCCCAGCCATGGCCACAGCCGGCTCCTGGCAAATACTGCTGCCTTTCCTAGTGTGAAGGAAAGGGGACACTATCTCAGGCTTCTTCCATTACATCTTATATATTAGATACCCTGTGTATGGCGTTTGGGGCTCTCCTTCTGGGGAAGGACCTTCCAATATTGTGAAACCAAGGCATTCCTTTGAGATGACACCAGGTTCTGTGCTAGCATCCACTTGCTCTCCACTCAGCCAGTTGAACAGACAGCAGCTGACTTCTTTCATCCTTTGGCACCATCTTCTGCACCAAGTTCTGCGGGAGCCCACCTGCCCAGCAGTCACAAAACATCAGCTGCTTCCAGTGCATATTCGGGGCAACACAAGTGTGATCTGAAACAAGGTCCTGGATAACTTCTGCTGCAGTGAAGGCTTTGAGTGTAGAGTCCTCTGACATTCTCACTTAGCACTGAATACAAGCGGGTGACCAGAGGGAGTGATCTCAGACCTTGAATGTCCACTCTGCTAATGGAGAAGCGTGTTCCCCCCTCCCAGAGTCAGAACCCTCCTCCCATCCATATCAAAGTAGGGAAATAGAGCCAGGAAGCGAAAGTGATTTGTCCCAAGTCCTAGTTGAAGCCTCTGCAGAGAGGGGATCGCGTACCCGCGGCTCGACGAGGTTCCTCTGCTGCCTGGCTGCGTTTCTTATGTGCATCGTTAGACTCGCAGGAATGCTGCGACTTTCATCTCGGCCTCGCCAGTGTTCATGGGGTGCCAGAAAACTTGTCACCGTGAAACGGTGTTTCAAGTCACCCAGAGGCAGGAGGTGGAAGACAAGTGTGTCAGAAGCTGCCTGGGTCTATGTCCTGATAGGGTTAGTTTTCTTTCTGGTGGCTGCTATGTTTCAGATTTGGTATGAAAGGAACGTCAATAACGCATGCGGTTTCAGTTGTTGCTGGGCGATGTTTATACTTTTCAAGGACTTTTTTCAGCTTCCCACAGAAGCTGAGAAGGAGCACAGGCAGAACAGTGGAACGCCCAGTGGAATATTCCATACCATAGGTGTCACGGGCAGTACAGAAATGGGGGTTTGCTGGCAGGGGGGGCAATCCGCCATCACTGCTGGGAATGGTGCCAGTTCACCGGGTGGTGAGAGTGACTTATGTCTCGTATATTCTTTTAACATTGTTATTATTGCTATTTTCCTTTTCCGTTACTGTTCTATTAAACTGTTTTTATCCACGAGTTTTTTCCCTTTCCCCTCTTTTTCTCCCTCTTCTCCCTGCCCTTCTCGGGGTGCAAGGGGGCTGCCCGGTCCTCGCTGCGGCTGGGGTTAAACCACGGCAGTCAAATACAAGAGATTAACTTGCTGCTTCCCTCTGGGAACAAGGAGGTGCCGTGAAGCATAACAAGCATACCACGGGCATCTATTTTCTGGGGCTTTATTGCCCTCTTTATAACTCAAGACATCTGTAATCTGGCAACGAGGGGCAGAGCCATGTGCTGTGGCTCCTGCAGCGCGTCCCTCAAGTGTTGCACCCTGTCACTTAAATCTTGACTGATTTATTCACGGTGTCCCTGGGCCCTGCCTCCGAGCTGACTTATTTCCATTCCCTGAGTTTTTGGCAGGACTTTTGGCACTGAGGCCTCTCCCCTGTTCCTTTGTGGCTTGGCCAGTGGTAGTCGCGGGGCTCACGGAAGGGTGCAGCATCCCAGCCCCGCGGTGCTGCCTCCTCCGAGCTCCGGCCGGGTGGAGTGCTGCTGGCAGCGCCTGGGGACGGCAGCGGGCAGGGAAACCTTCCTGCCCGCCTGGGAGAGCCAAGGAACAGCTCAGAGGAAAAACTGAGGCTGCTTTCTTTGGTACGGGGAAGTTGGCAGGGACTCGGAGCAGCTCGGAGGAGGAGAGCTGATCTTCTCCCAGTTAAAGGACCAGTCTGAGAGCACAAGGCTACCCTCAGTTCTCCTGCAGGTCTGGGCAGACTTTCGTGCCTCCCTTTACCTCCGTGTAACGGGCAGCCAGCGAGAGCTACTTATGGTGTTCTGAAGTATTTCAGCTTGAGACAGAGGGTGCTATCGTTAAGATTTCAGGACTTCCACTGCGCAGAGCAAATGCACTTCTTTAAGGGTCAGGGTGCTTTTAAAAATCCTTAAAAAAAAAAAAAAAAAAAAAAGAGAGAGAGAGAGAAGAAAAGCATCTTTACATCTTTGTATGCCACTTCCCTGGAGCTAGAAACAAAGTCCTGTGTGTTTCTGCCCGTCTGGAAGAGCAGAGAATGGTGGAATTGTGCCCAAGATGAGCTCAGGACACCACGGGTGTAGGAAGAAGGGACAGGTAGCAAAGGAAGCTGGGGAATCGCAGAGCGTCCGAAGAGGTGTTTGTGTCCAAAACTCAAAGGTAGCACGAGCCTTGAAGAGAAGCCTCTGTGCAGGGGGAGAGAGAGGGGAGGAATAGCTCAAGAAGTGTCTCTGAATGCCGAATGTCACAAACAACGGAGCTCTGTGAAACACTGCAGGGAGTGACTTCAGCTGGGATGAATGCAGCCGCCCCAGCAAATCCCGGGCAGTCCCCAGTCGCTGGCCCAAGAGAGCAGGGAGCAAAGTGTGTCTTCACGCTCTGGGCTGCTTCGCGTGCACGACAAAATCTGGTGGTTTGGTTTCACTGGTAGGCGATTTCCACAGGGAGCTCGGGATGACTCCCCTCAGGAGTTCTGGGACCTGGGTGCCCAAATTCTCTCTCCAGCTTTGCCACAGGCGGTGCCAGCGCTGCCGCTTGCCATGTCGGGTACGTGGTAATGTCTTGCCGGGCGTGGGAAGCTGGCTGTTTGGGCAGGGACAGTCACTCCCACGCATCTGCCCGGCAGCAGCGGCGGCCCAGAACTTGCTGGACCGCTCCAGATTAATTCCTGGTGGCAGAAGGCAGGCTTGGGTGGGCAGGGACACGGTTCCTGGCTGTGCCCGGACTCCCTGTCGCAGCAGATCATCAGCACTGTTTGGCCTTAGCACAGAGGACAAGGCAGAGAGGATGGAGAGGTAAAGCTGGGGCTTCGTAGAGCAAGTTGGAGGCTTGTGGCAAGCTGGTTTGAGGCTGGACATGCCGAGGAGGCAGGCTGCAGTAGGTTTCTGGAGCTGGAGCCTGTCGTGCAGACACACATAAGCAATTTGCTTTAGCCAAAATGCCACCTCGTGGCGGTTGGGACGTAGGTGTTCCCTTTGCAAGCTCTCTTCAGCGAAAGGGTCTTGTCCGAGAGGTAGGAGTGGTGTGAAAACCCAAATATTGCTGCTTCAGTTGAAGCGTGTTTTACGTTTTTTGGGTTTTTTTTTTTTTAGCTTTATGTTTGTCTTCCAGGATTTGGCTTTGTGTTCCTGAACCTCTCAAAGAGAGCTGAATTGCTACGAAGGGGCTTGGCTACCCCTGGGTGACTTCAGCTGTCGTAGCCTACGCCTCCCATCCAGAAGCGCCTCTGTTTTAGGTGGGCCACCTTCTGTACGTTAATGTCAGTAGTGATTTCTTGCTACTGTTCCTCTTCCAGATGTTATCCAAGCAAATCGGCTCCATGCAGTAGATATCACCTCAAGCAGCTTCCGCCTGATGTGGCCTGAACTTCTCTCCCAAGAAACTGGCTACTACACCATAGAGTATGGCCCAAGAGGTGATCTAGCAAGGAAGAGGACAAAGCAAGTGTCCGGGGCTCACACTAGCCTCACGCTAAGCAACCTTGCACCAGAAACTACTTACGAGGTGGCACTCATTCCTGAATCCAACGTCCACTACTTCCCTCCCCAGACAACGAGGGTTACTACACTGGCAGGTAAAACGGGCACAGTCGTGACCAAGGGGGAAGCCTCCACCGTGCCGAGCCTCACGTACACAAAGCAAACAGGGCAGCCCTTGGTCTGCATCCCACAGCCTCGTGGCCCGATTGGAGGAGGCAGATGGTCGTGGTCGGGACAGAACGTAATAAGCTGCCAGCTCCTTCCTTAGAGAGGTGTTGTGGACTGCCCAGAACAGGGCAGCAGGTCTGATGGTCACGAGATGCTCTTCCAACCCTCAAAATCTCTATGAATCTGGAGGAAAGCAGAGCCCGCTGCCCTGGGAGAAGGCGGCAGGAGCTGCAGCTTGCAAGTATTTAACAGGGCTGAGGTGGGGTAAAGCACGGGCTGCTGCACTTACTCACCAGCCCAGCGCGATGGGCAGGCAGGAGCAGCGCTGCCTTGTGTGGGTTAGTGCCAAAGGGGAATTTTGGCCTTCATTGCTATGGGAAGAAGGAGATCCCTGGCTCCTACCTGAGGCTGCAGGTGCAGCTGGAGGAGAGCAATGCTCTTGAAGCGGGTTCATGCTGCTTCTCCAGGCAGGTGGATCCATGCTGGGGAGCCCCTGTGTAAGAGGGAAGGAGAGGGGGAGCACTCAGAGCAGAAGCCAGCCCCTTGGTGCAGACTGGTCATTTGGGCCACAAGAGCAACTCAGATCTATGCTGGGTCGCAACATGCAGAAACGCGGCCCACAGAAATCTGAGTCAGGATGAACTTGCACCCAATATTAATTTTAATGCATGCAAGAAAAGTTTTGGCTGCACAGGTAGAGAAACCATTTTCTTAGGGCTGAGCTGGGTCGTGCTGATTTGGATGACTATCACCATCCATTTGCTGGATGGATTTTCTTCCACCTCCTGGAAGCCAAATATGGTGCAGGTCAATTTTGCGCCGCTAACAGAATCCTTATGCCTTGAATTAATGTCCATGACAATTACATACTCATTCACATCTTTTTACATTTCTTCCAGAGGAAATAAGCCCAGCTCAGGTTCTCATCTCGGAGTCCGGGCCACGCAGCTTCCATGTTAGTTGGGCTCCTACACTGGAGAGCGTGATGGGCTATCAGATCCTGTACGGACCGCTCCCTGGGAACTCGGTGAAGCTGCTGGAGGTGGACGGCAAGCACAACAGCACTGTGGTGGAGAATTTGGCACCCAATACCACCTATCTAGTGACGGTGACTGCAGTCTACAAATCGGGGAAGGAGAAGTCCCTGTCTGCTAAAGCGTGCACTCAGGAAGGTGAGTGAGCAGCGCTCTGCTGATAGGAAATTCCGCGGGCACGAGGAGTCTCTTGTTTCTTTGCACAGACCATCCGCCTGTAGGTGAAAGCAGGGAACTCAGCCCGGTTACTGGGGAGGGCTGAGAGAAGGGGGAAGCTGCAGCTTCTGATGAACAGCATTTACGTGCCATTAGGATGTAGCAGATGTATACGGCATAGAGCTGAAAGAAAAGCAGCCACGCACAATATGAGTGCTGTTACAGGGTGTGTGCTGCCAAGCTGGTGGTGCGGCCACAAGGAGAACAGACTTGGAGATCCCTGAATCTCCCTAAGGAAGAAAGAAAACTGCCTTTCCCTCCTATCTCCTCTTTGGTGTGATTTAGCGTCGGAGGGGCGGAAATTTCACCAGCAGAAGCTTGTGCTCTGAAGAGGTACCTGTAAAGATATATTGCAGGAGGCAAAATCTAGCTCTTATGGGGACTCGGGAGTGAGGAGGTCAGAGGAGAACAGCAGCTGAGGGTGTGGGAGGTGGCCAGCCAGCCTCCAACAGTGCCAACAAAAGTATTCCCTGCTGGTACCAGGACAAAGGTAAGGAGTAATTAGGCTGAGCTCCTCCAGCGCGGAGGTGTAGAGTGGTGGGATATTGCGTCTCTACAGCAGAGAAAGACCAGGCGGGCTGGCAACCCCTTCTCAGCGGTCCCCTCCGGAGGAAGAAGGAGCTGGGCCATAAGGACCACACCATACAAATGCCCCGTAGTAACACGAATCTTCTTTCTCTAGAGGGCTCTAAAGTGAGGCACCTTCGCTTTGAAGACATGGGCCCCAACACCCTGAAAGCCTCCTGGGACTCCGCGGATGGCAAAGTCCTTGGTTACAGAGTCAGATGCCGACGGCAAACTGGCCCTTTGTCTGTCATCAGCGTTTCGCCGCAGATCCACAGCGTGCTCCTCACAGACCTGGCTTCGGGCACCACCAACAAAGTGTGCGTGAAGCCCATGTACAAGAACCAGGCAGGCAAAGGGCTGTGCCGCATGGTGCACATGCAGCCAGGTGAGCTGGGGCGCGAGGCAGAGTCCTGGGGCGCTTTAGCCAAGGGAAAGTGTCCTGAAGGGCACGGAGATCCAACACAGAGCAGCTCTCGTGGCTGAAATGCTCCCTGCTCATCAGCTAGCTTGCCAACAGGGCTTCATCACAGCTACCAGCCCAAAAGGTGCTGTCCAAAGATGGGCTCTTTTCCCCATTTTTAGCAGCAATACTCCTCCTAGTGGCGTTATGTTTGCAGGCGGGAGAAAAAGTGTGGAGTGGAGACAGTCGTGTAATTACTTTGGGATAACAAGGGCGGGAGGAGTGCAAAAAGCTGGCATGGGCACTGGAAGCGGTGTTTAAAAGTCATTTGAAGCCTTGGCTACCCTTCACTTTCAACGTGGCAGGGACAAGCTAAGTATTAAACACAGCTGCTGAGGCACAACACGTCTGCTTTCCTCCTTCCACTGCCCAGAAGCCGCTTACTGTCATGAAACACAAAGGGATCCTTGAGAGGCTGAAGTGAAGGAAGAGCTAGAAAGCAGCCGCGTGACAGCGCAGAAGCACAGCCTTTTTCCCAGCAGGAGGCTGGCATGATAGTGAAGATGACCATGGGGAGATCTCTGACTCAGTCAAATTCGGAGAACGGGTGGATAAAGCTGACATTGTCCTTTTTCTCTTCTTCCCAGCTACAGAGGCCCAAGGATATAAGCACAGACAGAGAGCATGACAGACTCTGGAGTGAACTGATTCCCGGCAGAGCAAGGAATCTTGCTTAGACAAAGACTTGGACAAAAAGGAGGGATCAGGGGAGGAAACCAGAAAGCTCACAGATCATCTCCCAGCCTGGACTGTCCCTTGCGGTGTCCTGGTTGTCAAGCCGAAAGGCTGTCCTCAGCCAAGTTTCTCCCAAAGCTTAAAGGTTTTTGGCTTGGCTGGATGGAACAACCAATCCAACTAATAGATCCCAAATCTGTACCCTCTTTTCCATAAATATGCCTGACACATAACAAACCGAAGGCAAAGAAGTGATGAATCCTCACTATTGCTTGCTTACTGCCTGTTCTCTATTTATTAAACGTTGATACAGTTTTATTTTTGCAGCTTATGAGCGTGTTCAAGGCTCGGCTGTTGGCTGTCCTGGCCTTTCCTTCTGGGCACCTGCACTCAGAGAAAGATCACGTGTGGCCAAATCCATTCCTGCTGGCAACAGCCATTGGAACCGGTACACCGGATAAAGAGCAGCTTTCCTTCAACTCACCCAGTGTGCTCAGCCGGTAGCTCAAATTAGGCATCCCAAAAAGTAGAGCATCTCAGGGGTGGAAAGGGAAAAGCATTAGGAGAAAGAAGAATAAAATAACACAAAAATACCCAGCATGCAGAGGAGATGGGGTCAAAGCCAGCAGGATTTCTGGGAAGAGGAGGAAAAGACGTTGTTAACCCACTTGGCCTTTGGCCAGCACATGGAGACACTTTATAAAAGACATCCTTATAAAGTGCGGGGGCAGCGTAGTGTTCCCAGATGGTCCCTGGTTTATGGCAGAGCTTGGCTGGTGAACTTTGAGAAGCAGAACGATAGGGCCGTGCCAGGCCAGGGCTGAGGAGCACTGTCAGAGCGCTCCAGCAGAAAAGTTTGCTCACTGGCTGCCTGCTGAATTCTTGAGTCTCATCAACATTGTTCCGCTCTCCCTCTGGCACTGGCGTTAAAGTCATCTGCTGTAATGACTTACAGATTACAGCTGGACATCAAAGGCTTCAGTTCCCCGAAGTCATCTGCCTTGGGATTTGGTATCAGTCTTGAGAGGGCAGGAAACTCAAAAACTTGGGAATTGGCTTCCCCGGCAGAGTAGTGTAGAGCTCTCAGCCCTCCGCTGAGCTCAAGGAGCAGCAGTGAGTCAAGAAAAGCCAGACAGCAAGACCGTCTAAAGCAGTTATTATTGTTGTTTCTCATTCAAATACACACCTCCAAAGAACGGTGCGGTCCTGCCTGGATCGTGACCGCTGAGTTACTGTGGCATACCTGCAGTCAGTTTCACCAAATTGGACGGGAGTTCCGCTACCAGAGAAGCTATATGGAGATTAATCAACCTGTCCTGTGACTAATTATGGACAGCAAGTCTCCACCACTATCATTCCAGGCTCTATCCTCTGCACTCTAGAAAACACCTAGCACATCTTCGGTGTCTCGTTCTGGGCTTCCACCTAGCGCTAAGCTTGAGCTACGCTTAAAAAATCAGGTTTTTAGGGGAGAAGAGTAAATCTGATTTTTTCCCTTTGGCCCCAGGCTTGAATTTGCTGTCACGAAGCTACTCTTCGGAAAGGGGAGCTGGAAAAAAAACACCACAATTTTAATACCTAGTGACAAAGCCATTAGAGCAGCACGGTTGCCAAATTCAGGGCTTAGGGCTGTAAAGAAATGTATATACTTTTCTGGTAACAAACCCCAGCGTCGGTGGGAACACTTTCCCCTAGTAACGCTTGCTCTATTTTAAATTTATTGCTTATTTGTCCTACACGTGGAACTCTTTTTTTTTTTTTTTTTTTTTTTTTTTTTTTTCCCAAAGCTGTGCTGTATGTTGGAGAGCCCCCATACAGCGTCGCTCCATCCTGCAGACCCTCCCTTAGCTCTGCTTAGGGACTTCTTGAACCAACTCCTTTCGGAGCTGGGAGGAACTTTGTCACCGACCTTGTCTCCCAAGTGCCCAATTCATCATGTCTAGGTTTATGGAGCATTTCCCCTGGGCTGTCTTCTTGTGCAGGAGGAAGGGAGAGGAGGGAGGCGAGTCATTCATTAACTCGATAAGAAGATTTCCCATGATTTGTGTTCTCCTTTGGAATGCGCGTTTGTGACTGATTAATCTTAATGGAGACTCTGTGCTAAGGGGGGAAGATAAAGCCTCTGGAATCTCTCATGCAATAAGATAATCTTGTTCGTTCTTGCTGTAGGGCAGAAATTAATTTTGCACAACTCCCTGCATAGTTTACTAATACATTAATGTGTCATTCCCCCCAGTTGTAATGCATCCTTTTGAAGACAATTAAATATACAATACGAGAGCTGTTGAATGATTACTTCGTTCTTAAGGGCACTATGGGCAAATCTCTTAAGTGTAGCTTTTGTTCTAAGGAGAGGTATGGGTTGAAAAGCTGGTATTCATCTTGATTTTAAACATACGAAAAGTAAGCATTCCACCCGTGACCTCATAGTCTGGTTTACAGGGAACTTTACCCCCACTCCCCTCAAAAAATGTTTCAGAAATATATAAGTCTCAATAATGTAACAGACATTAACGACGTTGCCAATGTATTGGTGTTCCAAAATGTGTGCATGGCACTGTGGAATCACGCAGCAGAGCCAACACTGATTTATATAACACGTGATGAATCTGCTAGGTCACCAACAATTAAAATAACAATAAATAGAGAGAGAGAGAGGAGTCTGCTAGAAAAATCAAGCATTCTGCAGGAACTTTTTGAGAGACTTACTCAAGTGTGCATTTGGGAAGAAACACGAACATTTAAAGAAAAAAAGACGCATGAAGGACTGCCCCTGTCCCGCTTCTGAACGCTGATCCAGGCTGTGTTCTTGTCGTGGTTTAACCCCAGCCGGCAGGTAGGGCCACGCAGCCGCTCGTACGGTTCTTCCTCTCCCCCCGCCCCCGCATAACGGCAGGGAGAAGAGGGAGAAAAGAAGGGGAAAGGGCAAGGGGGAAAAAAATACCTCGTGGACTGAGATAAAGAGGGTTTAATAGAACAGTATCGGAAAAGGAAAATAACAATAATAATAATAATGATGACACAAGTCACTCTCACCACCTGGTGAATTGTCTCTGTCCTGCGCAGTGATCGTGGATTCCACCCCCCTTGACCAACCCTCGTTTCTATATGAAGCATGATGCCAGTGGTACGGAATATTCCACTGGGCATTCCACGGTTCTGCCTGTGATCCTTCTCGGCTTCTATGGGAAGCTGAAAAAAGTCCTTGAAAAGTATAAAAATCGCCTAGCGACAACTAAAACAGCATGTATCGTTGACATTGTTTTCACAGCAATCACCAGAAAGAAAATTAACCCTTTCCCAGCTGAAACCAGGACAATTCTACATTTTACACAGTTCCAGGATTTCACATGGAGTTGTTGAGGTTGGAAGGGACCTTTCAGATCATCGAGTCCAACCATCAACCCAGCACTGCCAAACCCACCGCTAAACCGTGCCCCTCAGCACCACGTCTGCCCGCCTTGAAATCCCTCCAGGGATGGTGGTTCCACCACTGCCCTGGGCCCAATGTCTGACAGCCCTTTCGGTGAAGAAATTTTTCCCGATATCCATCCTAAACCTCCCCTGGGGCAACTTGAGGCCATTCCCTCTTGTCCCATGGCCTGTTCCTTGGGAGAAGAGCCCGACCCCCGCTGGGTACCCGCTCCTTTCAGGGAGCTGTAGGGAGCGAGAAGGTCTCCCCTCAGCCTCCTCTTCTCCAGGCTGAACACCCCCAGCTCCCTCAGCCGCTCCTCCTAACGCCTGTGAGCTTTAGCGAGTTTTCTGGCTTTTTACAGCCGTTTTCCTTCCTTTTTCCTCCGCTGCCCTTTTCTATCCGCTTTACGCCGCCTCCCGCGTGAAGCCCTTTGAGGAGGAGCAGATTTGCCGGCGAAAAACACCTTTTCCAGCGGCCGCACGGACGTTATTTCCCCCTGCTCGGCCCTTAGCAACGCGGCCGCGCTCCCGTTGCTATGGCGCCGCCCGCCCCAGTTTGTCCCTCTCCGCTCCCCGTCGCCACCCCGGCGGCACCGCCCACCGCCCCGCTCCCCAGCCAATCGCCTTCCCCTCCCTGGCCGAGCCCGCCGCGTCGTTCCATCAATCAGAAGACGCCTCGGCGGTGACGCCATGCCTGCGACCGCCCCCGGGCCAATAGGAGGCCGCGACGTCGCGCTGCGCGACTGCCGCGTGTGTGCGTGCGGGAGGGCGTGCTGCCGGCGGCGCCGTCATGTCCTGGCTGTTCGGGCTGAACCGCGGTGCGGCCCCCGCGGGCGGTGGGGAGGCGGCGCCGGGCGCGGCCGGGCTCTCCCTCCCACCGGCACCGGGAGGCGGCGGGGGCGGCTCGGCGGGGGGCGCCGGCGACCGGCAACCGCCCAAGGACAAATGGAGCAACTTCGACCCCACGGGCCTGGAGCGGGCGGCCAAGGCGGCGCGGGAGCTGGACGCCTCCCGTACGTGAGGGGCCGGGGCGGGGGGTGGCGGCTTTCTCTGTCGGTGCCTCGGCTCCGGGCAGGTCCCGGCTCCGCCTGTGCGGCCGCGGGCTCGCCCGGGGCCGCTGATCCTTGCCGGGGCCCCGAGGTCGGGCCTCCGGGTGCCTCGGAGCGGTCCCGCCGGGGCCTGGGAAGGGGGAGGGAGGAGCTGGAGCACCGTCCCCGCTGGGTGAACCGGCCGCCTTCGGGTCGCGGCGTGCTGAGGGGATCCCTGGGCGTCCCTCGGCAGGGAGGGCTGGGCGTGCGGCTCCAGGGCTGGGCGTGCGGCTCCAGGGCTGCGCGCGGGGCAGCCTCAGCCGGCGCCGGGATGATTCAATAGACAACGTTTTCTTAATTCTAGGAAAAAAACCTTTGTGCTGTCCATAATCTCTTCCCGCTCAATTTCAGGCCATGCGAAAGATGCTCTCAGCCTTGCCCAGATGCAGGAGCAGACCTTGCAGCTGGAACAGCAAACGAAACTTAAGGTATGCTGGCACTCGTTGTACGGCCAGCCTGCCGCAGGCAGCTGCCAGATTTGGGGCCGGGGGGCGTGTAAATCCAAGTCTCATTTTCTGGCAATCTGCAGAGGGTGCTAAGTGTTTCTTATTGCTGTTCAGCTTCAGCAAGTCATAATTATTTGCCTTTAAAAAAAAAAAAGTAATTCTGGAAGGGGAAGTGTTGCCGATTTGGCCTATTCTCAGACATATTTTATGGCTTTATTTACAACTTGACTGTCCTGAGTGGTTTTGTAACTCTTCGAATATCACCACCATTTTTAGGGAATTTCAAGGGGTTTCTGCAGTGAACTGTAAAGTATTTGGTTGGAGGACAGACTTCTGTTTCTTTTATGAAGGAATTTGCAGAATTTTTTGGGTGTTGGTTTGGTTTTGTGGGGTTTTTCTAAATAGTATTTATTCCCGAAATGGCTAATTATGAGATTTCTTAAAATCATGTTTTATGATTGTATTTTAGCTTTCTTGTGGTGTTAGCCAGCTTTGCAGGATACCACTTTGATTACAGGCGGATTTCTTGGAATACAATTGTCACTAGCATTTCTCTATAGGATGAGGTATTGAGCTCATTGGTGATGATTATCTCCCTGTCTTAACAGGAGTACGAAGCTGCCATAGAACAACTGAAGAATGAGCAGATACGGGTACAAGCAGAAGAGAGACGAAAAACGCTCAGTGAAGAAACGAAACAGCATCAAGCAGTAAGGGAATGAGGGGGAAGCCAAGTGCTGGGAGACCTTGTTTGTGTCCTCTTTTATAGAAAAGGCAATAATGCGTTAATTACCCCTTTTGGGGGTGGGGGAAAGGGGAACAGAGAGAGTCATAGATGTGAGGCTGAGCCCGTTTTCTACCCTGGCTTTGTAATGTTGGCCTTGATTTGCAGTTATACGCAGCTTTGTTGTCTTAAATTTTTGTTTACCAAATTCTTGAACATCCAAAGGGACCGGTAGTAGCAGTTACTCTTATTCTGTGCTCTTTGAAATTTTCCTAAAGGAACTTTCTGGGCAGTGCTATTGAATGTGCTGAGATACACTTGTTTGTGCCTAATAGCCGAAGGGTACTGGCTTATCAAGTATATGTGTTAGCCTGGGTAATTAGATGTCTCTCAAGTTATTTGAATGTCAGTCTTAAGTAGCCTGCAGCCCTGTTTCTTCCAAGTTTGATCTCTTAGACAGGAAAAAATACCTTAAGAGGAGAAGCGTTGCAAATCTGGGAATTACAGAGGCTGGGTTTTGAGCAATGTTGGCACTTTCTGGCATGTTTTAGCATGAGCTACTGAAGTGGCAGTGATACTGAAATCAGCTTTTATGCTAATAGCTCACATGTGGTGACTTTTTACTTTGACAGCACAGGAAATCAGGTGATTGATTAGTTCTAATTGATTATCTATCTTAGGAAGATAGCTAAAACTGCTTGTTTGGCACATGTTGCTTTTTATCCCATCCGCGTTTGGACTTTGAACAGGGCTGGCTCAGGAAGCGGGCCTCAGTCATCTGCTCCGTTTGTGAGTTAGCTCTTGAACTCTTGCAGTTCACAGGGTGCCGTTTGAAGTCAAAGCAAACTCGATCATGATTTACTCCTGAAGTGCCATGCTCTACACTTGTTGAGGAGTTACCATGCAAGCGGTTCCGCCTTCTGTATCTTCAGAATAGGGAATAATATCATCCCTAGCACAGAGTCCTCCTTGCTGATGGATATGGGCCCTCAGACCACTTTCAGTTGAGTGTAGATGACATGGGTTTATTTGCCACTTGCAGTGGAAAATTGAAGAGAAATTAATGAGGAAGAAGAAAATCAGTCAGAAGCAGGGCTCATCTGACAGGCAGCATGTCTTGATGGTTCTATTGCTTGCGATCGCCAGTCCAGGTAATGTGTTTTAGAGTGTGAAAAACATGCTTTTCCCAGTAAAGCAAGTCTCCTTTTCTGGGCCAAAGAATACTTGTTCTTTGTTTTTATGTCTGTGATACCTTAAAATGAAGTCAGACTATATAGATTTCTTAGCATGGAGGAGTTTTTGGTGCTAGCTGAGGATATTTTGCCCCAAACTTTGCCCTGTTCATATTCATGTCTGGGATTATTTTTTGGCTTGTGTGTATTTGTTTTGTTTTGGTTTTCTTTCCCCCTGCATGTTCCAAACCTCGTTGCCCTCAGGACTAGGGGTCTCTCTTAATGCTTAATCTTTATATTCTGAATATTCTTTTGTTTGAAGCGAGCCCAATACCAGGACAAATTGGCAAGGCAGCGCTATGATGAACAGATGCGACAGCAGGTACGATAACTTGCTTTTCTAACCCGGGTGGGGACTGTATAGTAGCTTGCTTAAATCAAAGTGGTGATCTGGAGCTGTGCCCTGTCCTGCTGGGCAGGTGGCTGGTGCTGGGCACAGTTGCTTTCAGCTGTACTATCTGCTTGGCATCAACCCTGCTGGCCAGGCAAATCAAAGGTCAGGAGTTAGGACAAAGGGGCTAGGAGCATGGGATTAAGAGTATGAATCTGGGAGATGGGGAGAAGACGAATGCACTTCAACCTAAGCACTAGCTTCTTGAAAACATTTGTAGTACTGAAGCTTACACAAATACCTGCTTGACCGACTTCTTACAACTTTAACGCATTTTCTGCTGTCACTCTCCCTGCAGCAACTTGCTAATGAAGAGAACCTGAGGAAACAGGAAGAATCTGTACAAAAGCAGGAAGCCATGAGGCGGGGTAAGCTAGTAATTTTTCTTTATCTAGTGACAGAGTGGGTGGGCAGATGAGTTCTCTGTACTGATTTTTGTCCGTATTGGTTGATGCTCTGTTGGAGTCACTTGTTAATGACATACTGGCAAGTAACAGGTAAATCCTTATAGCACTAGAACTACTGGTTGCTTCCAAGATAAGTTTTAGAAGTGGCTGCGCTCCTAAACGTCAGTGGTACTTGGGTTTCCCCATGAGCTGTCAGCGTCTCCTGATGCAGCTAGAATTCTGATTTTTATACTGGGACAAGCTAAAATAGAACCAGTTTTGAGGAGGGAAAAGAAACAGACTGGCTCCTGGGAGGAACGGTTGAATCTGTGTCGCTTAGTTGCCGTTCACTGTTTCCTGTGGAAAATAAAAGGTGAGTAACGATGTTTTAGTCTGAAACTTGCTTTGTTTCTTTCCGTTATTGTGGAATTGCCAGAATCACTGAGTTTGCAGAACTCCAGTGGGACTCCACTAGGGCACAAGTCTTGGAAATGTAGGGCAATTTGTGTGTGACCAAGCGGGACTGGGAGGCTGGCTTGCTCCCTGCGCAGAGGTGGACTCCAGTGTTACCCGCCCCTTGCTGCCATCTAGGGTACTCTCACCGTTTGTCGGTGTCTTTGAGGGACGTATTGGAGCAACCGCATAACACAGCTCAAAGGTGAAACCCTGTAGCAGAGCGTGATTTTTACTCTTGTAGCATCCACCTGCTCATTGGCACCAAGATACAAGTGTCAAAGTAGCCTGTCCAGCGCTCAGATGAGTATCCAGGTGTCAGTAGCTGCGTGATCCGGCCAGGATTTCTTGCAGTGACACTGAAGATAGAGGGTGCTGGCTGTGAAGTCCTCATCTCATCTTCTGGGTGGTTCTTAGGTTTCTTTTATTCATTCTCCATTCACATCAATCTTAATGTTTCTGTTGTAATTCTGTGTGTCTGAAGTAACAGAGCTTCCAAAATCCTGTTTGGAACAGCATTTTACAGGCAACTCAGTTTTGTTTCTCTTCCTTACAAGCCGTGTGTAGTTACTTGCCCGGGGTTGTCCTGTGTTGTCTGTAGCATCTCACCCTGCCTCTCTGACATGATGTTGATGAGCAGCAGCAGTGCCGAGCACTGTTGTTTTTCCCTCTGTTGCTTTATTGCTTATTGTCTGGCTCGTCTCTGACTAAAGTTTGCCCTGAGCAATTTTTCTGATAATGAACCTCCAGAACTGAAGCGTGATTATTGTCTTGCGGTGCGCCATCTGGAGAAGGCCACCTATTTGGTGTATGATCCCTCTGAGCACAGAGGGAAAATTCCTTGGCTGTTTTCTGTAATATCCTACTGGTTGGCTGCCTTTAGGGGGAGGATGGGAGGGAATTAAGATCTTGAAGTCTGCTGCTGTGTTACCATACACAGCTGTTGCGAAGCCAGGATGAAGCAATGCATCTCTTTCCCCTGCCTGCTACCTGGGATAAAGCCAACCCAAAAGATTGTCCTCTTTTGTCCTTTTTTTTTTTTTTTTTCCTTTCCCCAGCTACCGTAGAACGAGAGATGGAGCTGCGGCATAAGAATGAAATGCTGCGTGTCGAGGCAGAGGCAAGAGCCCGTGCCAAGGCTGAGCGGGAGAACGCAGACATCATTCGGGAGCAGATCCGCTTAAAAGCTGCTGAACATCGCCAAACAGTGCTAGAGTCCCTCAAGTAGGTGCAAGCCAGGAAAAGGGCATGGGTTGCCTTGGTGCTTTTGCAGATTTCTCCCTTCCTGTAGGAAACCTTGCTGTTTATTCCTCTAAGCTCTGAGGGATAGCAAAAGTTAGTTTGTATGCCCCTGTATTCTGAAAAATAGGAATTATATTAAAGAGAACCCTCTCTCTCACTTGTCTTGCTACATTGTCATCTGAATGTGAAACAAAGAGACTATTTAAAGAGTTGTGAATTTTATACAGTTTTTCTAACAGATTACTTCAAGGCTTATTTGCTAAATTACTCTGAGTTATTTCAGTGTCTGAACGTAACTAGATTTTGACTAAAAAAAAGCTTTAGCGTTAAATACCTTTTATTGCAGTTCAGCACCAATAATGTATTAAAGAAATAACTTGTTATCATCTTAGTGCCAAACGCTTTTCTGGGTTTAATCCTAGATCAGGTGTAGACATCAGATGACTGTAAATGTATTTGCCGTGCTTGGTCATGTTTCAGTTCCCACCTGAGCACTCAGTTAGATTTGACTGGTTCTGAAGATGATCGTTATAGAGTATAAAGTTGTTTTGCAAATTGTTTTAAGTTAGTCTTTGAAATCCCCTTTTTTCTTTTTTTTCTCCTGCCTGCCTTGCTGTTTGCTTACCATAGGACAGCTGGGATGCTCTTTGGCGAAGGATTCCGTGCTTTTGTAACAGACTGGGACAAAGTTACAGCCACGGTAAGATTGTGATGGGTATTGATAACTTCCAGAAAAGTCTGTCTGTAAATGTGTGTGAAGCTCACTCTTTGCTCTGCTGTGTTTATACACTGTAAACCGTGGTGGGAATCTGCTGCTCACTTAGTGCTCTCTGCAGTCCTCATTTAAGGAGATTCTGTGCTTCAGATTTTTTTATTCAAATTAATACTCGTCTTCTCTGTATAGATAACTTGTTTCTCGTTGGTCGTGTAAAAGTTCTGGCTGTGACTGATCAACAGCATGTAGTTGTCTTTTGACTTTGCAGCACATGATCTAAAACTCTTTGCTGCTTATCTCCCAACTTTATACCTATTTTTGATGTAGCCTAGAAACCACTTGGAGAACTGTTGTGCGTGCTAAATAAGTTGATTAAAAGCTGGACCGACATCTCTTCATAGGACAAAAGAGCATGGCAATGGCTTCTTACGGACATAAAGTTGTTTCTCAGTGTGCTACTTAACAACACAACTTTACAGTGAAAATATATTTTTAGTAGCGTGGCTTGTTAAAATGGACATTTTGCTTCAAGTAATTCACCACCATCTGCTCCACCCTCCGGTTTCATACACACAGGCTGATACAAAGGATGCTTTGCTTGAGGGCACTGGGGAGAAGAACGACGTGCTTTTAGTGGATCCTTTTGTAATCTGTGGGCTGCACCTGGAATGGCTGCAGTATTCAGAGCCTTTTGCAGATTAGCGTTTGGTGCTTTTAGCTGCATATTCTTTTGACCCAGATACCAGTTTCCTGCATTATGGTCATTTTTGCTTCTGACAAACTCTTGTCTTGTGAATTTGGGACATTTAGCTTAAAAGTATATTTTTGGAAAGGAGATAACACAGCTGGAACTCATTTTTTTTTCTCTGTTGCTTTGAAAAATGGCTACAAGGTAAGAATTAGCCAGTTATTTTAGGCTTCCTCTGAATTAGCCCTGGATTTTCAGTTCTTCCCGCCTATTGTAAGGGCTGCTTTTTTTCTTACCTCTTCCCATCCATGCGACCCCAAAGGTTCTGCTCAAAGTTTTTTTGGGGTTTGTTGGGTTTTTTTTTTTTAGTGGAATTAGCTTTGCTTATCAGTGAGAGATTCATTCCTTTGCTAGATACTTCATGATAAACAGATAGGCGCTGTAATCAGACTGATTTGTGGAGTTAGATTAGTAATTGGGTTCTTCTGTGAATGCGAGTTGAGTAATTTTCCTCTTTTGATACATAGCTGTCGGTCTTAAAGCTGTATTTCTCTGTATCTTGTAAGATGAATATCAGTGAAGTCCAAAAGTCTGAAATACTTCTCTCTGCCTGGCTGGATCTGATGCACCAGCCTGTAACTTTGCTTGGTACTGGGTGTTGCTAAAGCAGGTGGTGTAAGAGTGTGTGCGATCATCTGCTGCGGTACCTTGTTTTAGAGGGAGGCTGCTAAAAAGGTGGAGTTTCTCTTGTGTTCTAAAGTCCCTGTAAGCTGGGATGAATCAGGTGTGGAGGTCGTCTAATTCTTTGCACCTTAGAGCTTGCAGTTCCGAACCGTTCATGTTTCCATCCACGTGATGTCACACGTTTAAGCGGAGGGAAACCGAGCAGATGGTGTCTCGTGGTTTATTGAACCATGCCATCCTTGTTGTCCTTGAGGCTTTTGACCTTGTTCTGTATGTGCAGAAAAACCCTGCTTACTTTAAAAGTGATTGTTGCAGCGCGCTGCTTTGTCTGTCTGGGCTTGCTCTGATGTGAATTATTGGCATCTGGCTGTAAGCTGAGCACGACTCATCACTCGCACTCAGAACCGCGTGGAACAGTTGGCCTCTTCCCAAACACCTCTCAGCTTAAAACTAATGCCCCTTGTTCCCTTGTATTTTCAGGTGAATAGGACTTCTAGTAAACCAACTGACTTGCTTGCATATGTACAAACAGAGGGAACTGGAGGCGTATGTTTGTGCACCTTAAGTAAAGTTTTTATAAAAGTTATCAATCAATGCTGTCAGTCTCTGAGAATTAAGGAAACAAACCTATACATGCTAAGCACTTCTGTAAAATCTTCCTTTCAAATCCTGTCCTGAAATGTTACTCTTAGCAGCCTCTTGGAGCGTCTTTAGCGTTGTCAGAACAGCTTCTTGTCTATTCTGACAGCGAGCTATGGTGGGGAAAAGCTGCCTGCGGGGCTCTTGGTTTAATATAAGCCGACGTAGTGCTGAACCGAGGAGCAGCCATAAACCACAGAGGAGTCTGGAGTCTTTCTGCTTCACTGGCAAATGGATGGGAATGTCTCGTGTTCTGCGATTTCTGAAAGAACAGTCTCTAATGCAGTGATGGTAATGCTCACGGTGGCTTTGGCTTTGAAGCTCCTCTTGAGTACATGTTTTCCTCTTGCGTTGGGTCTGGCATGACTTCATTTTCGGGGATGTACCCTGGCTAGCCCATTTTATTCCCTGTTGTGCATTGCCTCGGTGGCAGTCACAATTCACTTTTTTTTTTGTCTTGGCATCTTTTATTCAGCATAAGTTTTCTTATATGGTATGGGGTAATCTGGCAGACAGCGCTTGGCTCATGTGGGCTTATTCTTAACTGCCTGCACAGAATACCTGGGGAAAAAAAAAAAACCCAAACCACACCACTTTCCCCGTGTGCTGTTGTTCATAAGGCTGGAAGCTAAAGTTTCAGCATTATGGGAGATACTGATCTCTCATAGGAGATTTATATCTCCAGTTTGTAGCAAAGCCTGATGGCTGTTTGTCTTAATACATACTCGGATAAAGGTCTGAAAAGCCACACACATTTTGAGCAAAGAGTACGTACTTCTGGGTACAGGACTATATGCATTACTTGTGCTTCCTTTGCCTTTCACACCGCGAGATGCGAGAGCACTAAATGCCCTGTGAATAGGGAGTGCGAGAGCTTGACTGCCTGAACAGGGATAAAACATCTTACCAAAAATAAACCCCTATTGGTCAGCAGTTGTCCTGAATCTTAATTCCGCACCACAGGGCATGCTGCACACAATACCATTTCCTTGCCAAGTGATTTTCCTAATCCTTCGCCGTTTTCTTTGCAGGTGGCAGGCCTAACCCTGTTGGCAGTGGGTGTTTACTCTGCCAAGAATGCCACGGCAGTAGCAGGGCGATACATCGAAGCGCGTTTGGGCAAACCTTCCCTGGTGAGAGAAACATCGCGTATTACTGTGCTGGAGGCACTGAAGCATCCTATCATGGTAAGCTTTAGCATTGTTTTTGTGTTGCGCTCAGACACCAGGATGCAAAACTCCTTTTGCGGCTGTTGTGTCAGGCAGGGAGCTGTTTGTGGGTCTGCGGGTAAATGTGCTATTAAGAGATAGCATAGGTGGGCTGAGCTCATTGTCACTTTATACGACCTTTTTGTCCATGTGAGTTGTCAAAACGGTGGTTAATTTCTACATGCCGTTAATTGAATTTGTCCTCTCTAGGTTGGTAAGCGTCTTACCAGCAAGGCTCAGGATGCCCTTGAAGGAGTTGTTCTCAGTGTGAGTACTCTATTTTGCTGTCTTGGTCTGTGAAAGATGACTTTGGAATCTAAATAAGAAAGGCTGTTTCCTTACACTCACTTCAAAAGGTGTAATTGCAGTAATCCTGCAGACATAGTACCCTTGGGGCACTGAGACCGTAAATAAGCTCCTGTGTTCAGTGTGACATGCATTTAGCACTCTGTTAACCTTTCTTCCTCTTTGCAGAGCAGTTGGAATTCTTAGTTCAGTCCTGCTGCAGTTTTTCTCTGCAGTCAGCACGTTAATATACAGTTCCACTTGTCTCATCTGATCTGTTGCGGATTAGCCCATCTAGATCTGCTTGTAAGCCAAAAAGCTGAAGAAGCGTATGCTTTTGCCCATCTTGTGAGTGGTCCTTAACTTGCTAATTAGGGCTGCTTCTCTGTATTTGCTTCTCGGTTTGACTCCTGGATATCAGGCAAATTTAGCTTCCTCCCAGTATCTTTACAAATGCAGTATTAAGTATGAACAGGAATGTTTATGACTTATAGGAAAGAATTAGCACTGTAAAGAGCTGCTTATGTTTTGATGTATCCCAGGGCATCCAGTAGGAAGTGAATATTTAGGTGGTTTCAATTCTTACAGTAGTTACTGCACTGCTGCTTTTTTCTTATAAAAGAATTGTAGCCAAGTGGACAGAACTTCAAATTGAGTAAATCCTGACACAGAAGCGGAAATGTCCCTGGTCTGAAGAAATAAGCACCTGAAGTTAAGGCTTAAAAAGTTGAGACTGTAGGAGTGCTGCCTGCTTGCTGGTGCTCATCTGTGGAGCTGCAAGGTGCAAGTCTCTTGGTACTTTCTGTTCCTTACATTTAACCCTTTTCTTGCAGCCACAGTTAGAAGCACGTGTGAGAGACATTGCCATAGCAACAAGAAATACAAAAAAGAACAAAAGCCTATACAGGAATATTCTTATGTACGGTCCCCCTGGCACTGGAAAGACGCTTTTTGCCAAGGTAAAACCCTGCCAAGATTCTGATAACCCGCATGTTGCAGGGTGCTCTGAAAACTTCAGGGTCGAAGCACCCTCTCTGGTCTGAAATCTATTGCTGTAGTATTGCATAAACTTTGTGTTCTCGTGTCTCTGGGAAAGGAGGAAAGGGCATCCAGCCTGCTTCAGCTCTAGTGCAGTCGCTTGGATTCCAGTGCTGAGCGTAGGCAGAAGAGCCCTTCCATCTGGAAAAGGCAACTGTGACTTGTGAAATCGCAACACCAGCCTGCTGTCTCGTTTCCACCTCTGTTAATTTTATGCGCTTGTCTAAATAGGATCTTTCCTGCTGTTGCGTACTAATCCCAGAGCAGGGAAGAGACAGGTATAGCTTTACTGTGCGTGTGTGCTACCAGGGTGGGTTTTGCATTGATTTGAGTCAGGATTTGATTTTTAACTTGCTCTTCTAGATGCGAGGTTTCATATACTTGTTTAACAGTGGCAGATTTGATGTGCTGATGCAAGTTGAAATTTTTTTTTCTCTATCAATACATTAAACCCATATCCCAGTAGATTTTTTGCTGCCTGTTCTGACAGTATGCCACCCAGTTTGGATTTCTAAAGCCAGTAGAGAGGGACAGGTCTAGGAAATGGCACGAGCAGCATAAGGAGAAGGGAGAAGTGTAAGAGCCAAGTGGTTTGCAGTGGAGGAAGGTGAAGTTTATTAAACAGACCAGAAGTTACCTCTTAATGCTTTTTCCCCAATAGCATAGGAATTCCAAGGGGATGTTGGTGGTAGCTGTAAGAGTGGAGTGGGTCAGAAGGAAAATGGATGTGAGGGTGAGGAAAGGACTGAGCACATCAGGCCTGTATCCTCTAGAGAGGAGACTACACTACGCTGGGAAGCTGGGTGTTTCCTGAGCTGTAACTCTTGCACTTGGGTTAATGTCAGTGACAATGTAGATTGCTGCTACTGCGGTTCTAAAAAGGCAACATGTCATAGCAGTGGCCTGTCTCCTGGGGGGCAAAGACATCCGTGGGTCTGTTGTGATAAGTATAATGCCGTATGACAGGATTCTTGAGACAGATGTAAACACACGTGGATGCAACTGCCAAAGCTTCCAGCTGTGGACTGATACAAAACACTAAACATTAGTAGCAGGAACTGGATGGTTTTAATGGTCAGAGCAATGCTTTTTACAGCCTCCTGCTGCACAGCAGATAATTGGCTGGATTCAGCTAAGCATCTTTCGCTGGGGCTGTTGCTCATCTACTTGGGTTGACTTGTTCATTTTAACCTTCAGATGACTTTCCTCTGCTCAACAGAACTGGCTGGCCAGGTCTGGGTCAGCTAATGGTATGTGAATTCGGCTTGCTGGCTGTCACCGTGGCAGGGCTCGATTGGTGGCTGCTGTGTGAACTGCTTGCTAAAATGGAGAGGAGAGAGATCTTCCCGTGTATTGGCTTCAAATCCTGCTGAAGCCTGTTCTTTCAGATACAGGCGTTTGTGGGCTAATTCACCACTGAGATGTTGCAATGAGCTGGTGAGCAGGTTTAAGCTGGGAGCTTAATTGCAAGGTTACACGGCTCTTGGTGTAGACCTCGTTGGGCTGAAGTAGAAGGCGGCTTTGCCAAGGCTAAAATTCTGCCCTGCAGCGACACGACAGCCTGAGCAAACTTTGATCAGTGCAAGCCGTAGGCTCTTCTGATGTGCTTGGTTGATGTTGGCTACATCCTGTCAAACTTGCTTTACGGATAGACTTGCGTTTTCTGTCCTATGAAAAGATCATGGAGGATTATTTTTTTTACCTGCAGGCTTAAGGGAGATGTCTCCAGCATGGCCCAGGAGCTTCATCAAAACCCTTTGTTTAGTAGCCACCGGACCAACGAGTTGTGGCAGGCTTTAAAACACAAAGGGAAAACTGTGTTATTTTGTCTGAATACTCATTGGGTTCACTGGCTGTTTAATTCCAGGCTTTTAATTTTTTTTAAATTAATAAAATTTTGAGTTGTATTAGTTAAGCGTCTAGTAGAGAACAGAATCCTGTTCAACTGCACAGAGAAAGCAAGTTAGAAACTAGACCATGAAGAAAACGGTGGAAGAAATAAACAATGCACAAGATAAAGATGAAGGTCGAAGCGCTCTCAGCAGTGCCTTCTGGCATTAAAATTTCGTACGTTGCCATAAGACTAATCTTCCATATCTTGTTCCCTTTCAGAGCAATACTAAAAGCTGCCCCTAAGTGACTAAAGAAGTATTCTTGTCTCTCAGAGCATACTTACCCTCTGCAAATAGGCATGCCCATAGGGCTAAGCTGCTTTTGTTTCCCTCCTCACCTTCCGTGGGCTCGCGGTGGAAGAGGACGCTTCACTGGCTGGTTTTGTTTCCTTCCAGAAATTAGCTGTGCACTCTGGCATGGATTATGCCATCATGACCGGTGGCGATGTTGCCCCCATGGGGCGGGAGGGAGTGACTGCCATGCATAAACTCTTTGACTGGGCAAACACCAGCAGGAGAGGGTAAGTAAAGGCTCCTCTGAGTCCTGAATTTGGTTTCTGGCTCAAAGAAACCCACTGCAACGATGTAGTTCAGCCCCCTAATCGCTGTTTGTTATTAAACGATACTCTTTCGTGGGTGGGGTAACGCTGACCAGCCACAGCATCTCCTAGCATGGATAAATTCTTGCAGTTTAGTAATATTTAAAAGGCTGAAAGCTTTTGCTCTTCTGCTCCCTCAGACCCTCCTTGTTTACTTCAGATTTTCCAGATCAGTCATAGCTTGACGCTCTGCTGATCTCACCAGGCAGATATTGCCCACTTGAAGGCTGAGACATGTGTTTTTCAGAGTGATCAGTTTTCTGACGGTAGTTAGAAGACTGAACGCAGAAGGAGGTGTAACCAGGTGTTTACAGTCTCTGGATATTATGTTCCCTGTTGCGGTTGCTCAGTTTTTAGACTCTGGTAGTGTTTGGATCCAGCTTCTTGTTTACTTTTGGATCTCAACAGCAGTATTGAATTGTAAGAAATAAAAGAGGATAAGGGGGAGGTGGGTGCTAAAGGCAATGACATTAGATAGGTATAAAAGTCACCTTTAAAAGCGAACTTTTATCTGCAGAAAAGCATTCGTGTTGAGGCTAAATCTTCACCCTCTGATTTTGTAAGAGTACGTAGTTAACTTGTTCATGCTAGTGTAAATGGATTTTTGCAGTCCAGAGGTAGTTGCTTGTCCAGCCGGGCCATTAAAATTCAATAGTGAGCTTGCAGTGGGCATCAGTTTGGGGGTTTTGTGCTGTTTTGATTGCAGGTTTTCTGTAAATGTGACTAACCAGTGATTTACGTGTTCTCTGATTGCTTTAGATGGACGTTATCTTGCAGCGTCTGTTTTAATCCTTGCTTAACATTCATCATCTGAATGTTTCTATTTCCCTTTTAAAAAAAAAGCCCCAAAACTTGCAGAGCAAATGTCTTAAGGATTTAAACTCCTTAAGCTTCTCCTGCCCTGAGGAGCTACAGAAGGAAAGGTGTAAGCATTTAAGTGAGCTTAGAAAAAGAGGTTGGAAGAGATAATGAGGATACTCTACTGTGGATGAATATTGTTGGATCTTCCACTGAAGAATGCCCTTTCTCAGGGTCTGAGTCTATTCTCTGTCCTGATAAAAACTTCTGTTCATTTGAGCTTCATACGCTCCAGATGGCCATCTTACGAAAGTGGTGATCAAAGGTTACATGTGTCTGCGTACATCAATATTCTAAGCTCCAGTAACATTCAAGTATTTAAGCAGATTTTATTCTGGCTATCCAGTGTTAGCTGTTAGTACTGCATTGTCTTTATTAGCTGAAAGCCATTGTGATAAAAGACGCTTCTCTGCAGAGACTGTAGCTGAGAATATTTTCAGAAAAACTGGAGTTGAGTAAAAGATGTTAATAAGCCCTGAAATCCCTTGAAAGAAAGCTGGGTTTGAAGCTAGGCAAGAAGGTGCCGTGACAGCTTTATGAGCAACTTGGTTCTGTTATTGATAAACATCTTTAGATGCTTCGTCTCTTGGGAAGAGCACTACCCTTGGGTTATAAGTGAATTTGGTTTTTTGTGAATTATTCATTGACTCTATTAATTCACTTCTCTACAGGTCATAAAACCATTATATTATTGCTAGTGTGGTTTGGAAAGGAAAAACACAACAAAATAGCAAAGCGAGTTGCAGGAGAGGACTCTGGTTTCAGATTTTCAGAAAGGTATAAGGAAGAAAAATGGCAGGAGGATGCCACTGTCACCGAGATTTCTTGTGTGCTTGTGTACCTCTCTCGCACACGTTTCTCTAAATAGGAGGGAATGCTAAAATAAGCACTCTGGCAAATACATGGGCAGCCCGGTCTAAATTTCCAAGATCTGCTCCCACTTGGCAATAACATACCAGCAGGGCTAGATACAAGCCCATTGCCAAACCGTGCCCTGGAGAACTCCCATCTAGATTTAAGAACCTAGAGAAGGTTAAGGTTGTGTGCCCTAGAATTGCTTCTGTTCAGTTCCTTCTCAACAGCGGGGAAACAAAACTCCAGAGGCCTGGAGTCAGATTTATGGCCTCAGGTGTCTTAAGCTAATGCCTCTTCGTTAACTGTTGGGCCGGGTGTATGCAATGGAAACGTTGCTGTAGCTTAGCTGAGAAATGTTGCCTTAAGAAATGAATTTGCTTGTGTAATCCTGCGGGCTCAGAGCTGGTGGCAGTTGCGGGTGCCTGGTAGCGGGACAGGAGAATCCTCGAGCCATTTGAGCCTCACTTACCTGTCTCCTGTTACTGTGTAGTGCTTTCCTTTTACAGCCTCTTGCTATTTGTGGATGAAGCGGATGCATTTCTGCGGAAGAGGGCAACAGTAAGTAAATTCTCTGTCTGTTATCTGTGTGTGCTGCAGAATTAGTCAGCCAACAGCCTCCTTGTTTAACCTGATTAGCGAGCTTCCACAGGCGAAAGATTAAAACCGGCAGGTGCCTTACTGCTCACCTAATTAAGTGATGCAGAGAAAAGAAATTAGTGTCTTGCCGCTGAATGGAATGAGCATCTCAAGGCTGACTTGAGAATTCCTCCCTCCAAAAGATGGGTGACATCATCTTTTTGGAGGTTTTGCAGGTGCCGGGGCAGTAGGAAAGAAAGAGGCATATCTTGAAAACAAGAGAAGGCCGTTCACACTGCAGAGCTGGTAGCCTGCAGGGTTTGGTTTTTGTCCCCACAGATATTTATCTTGGGAGGATTTCATAACAGAACTGCTTTTTACTACATTAACAAAGCGACACTAGCATTTTCCCCTGTACAAATGATTTATGTTTTCAAAGTAAGTCACCCTATTGTACGTTGGATCTGGTCCTGCTACTTGAACCCCAATGGTCTATTTAAAGTGCTATCTCTAGAAGATTACTTTGAATGTAGAAGTGAATTCTTTGGCATGGCTTATTTTCCTGTAAGTGTCTTATTGGACTTGTCAGTTAAAACAGTGCTCAACAGAGAAAACCACCTGGGCCAACGGTTAGAGCCTTGGGTTGGAAATCGAGAGAATCACTGGATGACTGGGTAAATATTTACCCTCTCTGGTGGAAGCTTTAATTCCAAACCTTTTTCTGGGTATATAAATTGATGCTTTTTTTCCATAGTATTGTGGTGCTTTGGGTTGTGCTGTAATGCAAATTCTTGACAATAACAGAACTCACTTTGTCAGTAATGCTGCTTAAAGCTGTGACCCGTCTTAGGTCCCCAAGCAGTTCATCTTCCTTTGGATTTCATCTTTGCAGGAGAAAATCAGCGAAGATCTCAGAGCAACTTTAAACGCATTCCTGCACAGAACAGGGCAGCACAGCAACAAGTAAGTATCCGGTTTCAGCCCTTACAGCCGTTGATATTCCCCTCAATTGAGGAAAGTCTGTAAAGGTTTTGCGGTGTGCAAGTGAGAGTTGGAAAAGTATTATCTGTGCTACTAAGGTCTTGGGGAAAAAAATCTGCATAGACTTTCAGTTTACATACGGAATGTAGCTTGCTCCTCCTTTATCTTTTCCTGGGACCTGGAAATTAGAACTCAGAAGGGCTGTACACAGGGTAGAGATCAGTGCTTGTAAAAAGGATGGTTGGCCCGTGTTAGCAGATGTGCAAAAGGGATCCTGAGCCGCCTCTCAGGACGACACTTCCCCTGCATGCGGTGTGTGGAGGTGAGCAGTTCCCTTTCACGTGACACCCGTACTGTGTGTGGCTCCTGTCCAGCACTGTAGGGGAAATTCTTTCCTGAAACAGGCGGTATTTAAACACCTTGATTGTCTTAATGAGTACCTTCTTTCTTGATCCGTACCGTTGTTTAAACAAGGACGTATTGGGCCCTCGAGCTTGTTTAAAACCAACACGGCTCTAACTGGTAGGTGCTTGTACGCAGCTTCTTTGTACCCTTCTCTGTCGCAGTGAGGTGCCTTGGAAGGCGAGCCTTTCCAAAATGAGTAAGTCGGCTGCTAGGAAGCAAGGTGTTGAGCCTGCAAGAACCTTGCAAGGTCCTTGGTTTTCTCTTTGGGAGGATAATTATTATTAAACAATGTTATGCTTGGCGGCTTGCGAGAATAAATGTAATAAATATATACTGGCAAAATACGTATGTTCTACAGGACGCTGAGCAAATGGTGCTTAAGACAGAAAATGTAAGGTGAAAACTGTAGATATCCTGAGCTCCTAGGTGATCTCTAGAAATGTCTTTTGCCCTGTACCTGCAAAGATGATAAAGATGTTTAGGTGGAACTGCAGAACCTCCAAGAATAATAGTGTGTATGCTTTTGCTTTAGGTAGTTTCCCCCTTTTTCTAGGAAATATAGTCCTTTTCAGACTTGTAATGTCTAATTGCTGCAGATCTAGCAAAGCAATGGTTTTTGACCGGATTTATAATTGTGGTGCGAGCCAGTGGCTGGCAGGGGTTGGTGAGGGGACGGTTCTTTCCCCTGATGTTAAATTGCCGTAGCAGAGCTCTGGGCAGGCTTGCCGGGTGCTGGTGGGTGCTGTGCCTCCGCTCAAAGCGCTTGGGCTGTCACTTTGTCAGATGTTGAATTCAGCCCTAACTTAAAATGGGAGCCATCCGAGGAGAATGAACACGTCCTGGTGATTCATGCGCCGCTTTTCACTTCTGAGCGGCCTTATTGCTGCTTTGGGCAATGAGGAGTTCTGTATCCATGAATGGGGAGTTCGCTTGAATAAATCTAATAGTGCATGTAAATCTGGCTGTTCTGGCGAGACCCTGAGGAGTACTGTTATTTTACCAGTGAATTGTCACCAGAGTAGCTAAATACTGTGAATTGCCGGCTTAAACTTCCCAAAGAACTTTCTGCATCTTCTTGCTGGATACCTTACTGTTACTGCATCTCCTGTATCGTTTTCACGATAGAAATGAGCAAGACCTGAATATCAGGTTGTGTGTCAATCCTTTATCCGAGGGGCTTGGGGGAATTCCATGTTGGTAGAAGAGGAGCGGTTTCATGCCTGTGTGGCTCTTGGGTTGGCAAAGTTGTCTTCAGAAATGGCAGCAAAGAACACAGCCCCCTGTAGACTAGGATTTAAATAGACAGCACGAACGTCAATATTCCAATAGCTGTGGTTAAAAGCCCATTTCAAATTATAACGCGCTATTAAGCTGGTAACATCAATTAAGGCATTAAAGTAGAATTGGCATGGGGAAGAAGCGTCATCATAAAGCAAGAGAAAGGGCTTCTGGCTTCAAAATGCAGCAAGTGAGAGCATGACCTGGAAGCTGGCACGTCTGCACCCCGGAGCAAAGCTTGGTCAAACAAACCGCTGTTGTTTTACGGTACCCGTTGTGAACGCCTCTCTTTCTGCACACATTAAACTTAGTAGCGGGAATATGTTGTCAGGCTTGCTTGAAGGAAACAAGTCGACTTTTACCAGCTGCTGAAGCATGATCGTCCCCGTACGCAGACCCAGCAGTGGAACACTCCTTTTATTCGTAGGCCAGGATGAGACCGTTCAGTGCTCTGCAGCTCGTTGAGCTGGCTGAGGTTTCAGTTTGGCAGCCATCCATACCTTCAGAGCAGGACTAAAGCAGCCCCTCGTGATTCTAGGGTGCTGCGCTGTGTACTTAGCAGCTTGAAGTCGGTTCCCCAAAGTGGGATTTAAACTGGAGATAGGTACGTGCCAGAGAACGTCTCTCCGCGTTGTCCAGCCTTGTTCCAAGGTTTCGCACTTAGAGGTCTCTGGGAGGTTGTACTCTTGCTAAATGTTTGTGATGTTCCTAACCCGAGGAAGATTATGGATAAGGTGATAAATTAGACTTCTTTGGCAGACTGGGGAAGGCTGATATTGGCAGGCTAAGTACTGAGTTAAATGCACTTCAGTTCTAAATAGCTTAAACTGCACTGCATTTTAGTATGTTGCTTGAGATGCTGTTACAAAGCTGTTTCTAAGGCATCTTCGGACGTACCAGGTTGTGAAAGGTCTTAGACGCTGGCCAGTTCCCAATGGTTACACTGCTTCGTTGATTTTTATTTTTATGGGGGTTTTCAGTCTTCTTTCCTCTCTTGTTTCATTCTCCAGGTTTATGCTTGTTTTAGCAAGCAACCAGCCTGAGCAGTTCGATTGGGCTATCAACGACCGAATAGATGAAATGGTGAACTTTGATCTGCCCCAGCTAGAGGAACGGGAGCGCCTTGTGAGGATGTATTTTGATAGGCATGTCCTGAAGCCAGCCACAGAGGGTAAACAGTGAGTATCCCTGCAGAACTCTCCCACCCTGGAGGATTCTCTTTCTTTTATGGTTTTTCTTCGTCTCCTTTTCTGTGTTTTCTGTCACACCACCTATAAACCCACTTTAAACAAGTCGTGCAGGTAAGAGTTGGAGAGATGCCTCTTGCTGTCCTGTTATGGGATGAGGTGCCATCCTAGAATTTCATGCGGTGGTTTGTTGTGCCCTTAAAGTTTAGGAGACCAGTTACTGCACTGGAGGCAATAATGCAAGTTGGAACATTGATGGAACCGCTCATGTGCAAGCACTTGTCTCTGCTTGGCTTAACAAATCAGACCAAGTTACTTGTTTCCTTGTGCGCTGTGCAGTCTTGCACTTTTTTTGGTCTTAATTCAGGTACGCACATTTCTTTGTGCCACAAAATTGGGCTTTCTGGGCCCAGAAGAAGTTCTGTACTCAGGCTGGATCTTTCTACAGAGATCGAGCCGGTCTGATCTTTGATTTCGTTCTAAGTGTTGCTCTTTACAAAGCCTGCCTCTGGCTCCCTCACTCTCCTGTCCTGTCATGTGGCTACACATAAATTAAACGTTGTTCTGCTGCTTTTTAGACGTTTGAAGCTGGCCCAGTTTGACTATGGGAAGAAGTGCTCGGAGATTGCCAGGTTGACAGAGGGCATGTCTGGCCGAGAGATCTCTCAGCTTGCTGTGGCATGGCAGGTAAGTGGGGCTTTTGTCACTGGGCTGCTTGGTTCGTTTTCCGTTTCTGGAAGGTTTGAGTGTTTGATGTTGGAGTCTTGGGTCTTGTCTCACTTCTGGAAGCTTCAGTATGTCCGTACGGTCGCAGTGGAATGCTGCCAGCTCTAGAGCAGGTGTCGGAATATCAGCGTAATTCCTCATCTCATAAATAGGAACGCTTTTTATAATCACTAATGGGAAATCCCTTACTGAATTTAAGTAAAGCAAGTGACTTAGGAATGGGTTTGGGCAAATCTTGCTGGCCTTGCGCACGTTCCAGCTCAAGGAGCTCAGCAGAGGAGATGCCTGCTGTTGTGGCCCATAGGTATGACAGCGTTAGGACGCTAAACCATCCTTCTGCCCTGCTTTGTTCTAAACACATTTTTTAATGCAACTTCAGTAACTGAAGGCACAAAACTAACTGGAAAATGGAGCTGAAAAGAGCGGGTACTTCTGCGTGCGTGGTACCTATCTAGAAATAAGAAATGCAATCACTTTGAATGCAATTGTTCACATACTCAGCAACCATAAGCACTTTTTTTTAATCAGGCTTTCATCTTGTTTTGTCACAGCTGTCAGTTTCTTACTGGATTGTGTATATAAACCAACCTAGTAATATCAATTTAAGGAATATGCTCCAAATTGTGTGTCATGTAACTTACTAATGTCAGCTTCCTTTCAGGTATTGTATAAACAAAGGGATTTGTTTGTTTATTTTAGCCGTTTACAAACACATTTTGCAAAGTTCGCATTTTATTCTTCCTCCTGTTTTTCCACCTTTCAAGGAACAGAAAGTATTTATCTTTTCTAATCCATTTAACTGCAGCAGTCATGAGCTGAGATCCAAAGCAGCCATTGGAGGGCTGTTAGTCCTTATTTTATTCTTTGGATGCTAGCACACAGCTGGCTAATTTTACTATGTGAATTTTGTATTGCTGAAATGTATTTCAAGAATGTGTGCTGTCATCTGAAAGTGTATATGAAGCTTTACTTATTTTTAATTTCTTCCCATTCTCTGCCTGCAAACATACCAGATGAGTATCGTTACCAGCTCGGTCAAGAAGCTTAGCAAGATGTTTGGCAAGTGTCTGAGGTTGAGGGAGGTGGTGCATCTTGACGGGTTTAGGTGGACCACCGTGGTGTCCAATTAGCGCGTGTTTAGAGAGTGTTCTGGAGAGCTGACAGGTTGAAGGAAAGACCAGACTCTTGGGCCGTTCTGCCTTTCACGGAGCCGGTAGATCATCTTTTTCCAACTACGCCTATGCTTTTTGTGGGCTGATTTTGAAACCCAGGAGGGAAGACTTGGGGTGTTTATCTTAAACTGAGCGACGGTGATGTGGGAGAGAAAGCAGGCCACTAATTGTTGTAGAATTTCTTGATTTCTCTTCATTTACACGAGAACCCCCTTATCCCATGTATGTGAAAGGCTTTGCTGCCAGGCATTTCCTGTAATAAAAAGTTGTGATAAATGATCCTCTGCCTTTTATCAGCTTGGCTGTTTATCACCCCTTATCTCCTAGCTCGTCATTACTCCCTGCAATGACCTCAGCTCTTATCATTTATCCTTTAAGTGATCTTGAAGGAAGGGGAAGGTGGGAGTGACTAATTCCCTAGTGTTGTTGCCCTGATCACTTATTTTAAAATGTACTTTATAGCTCCAGAACTATTAACAAGGTTCTATGTAAAATTGCAGCAGGAGTTTATGTTCCTCTCTGCTGTCAAGAAACAGTCCAAGGGCTTTAAAAAAGAAAAGATGCAGGAGAGGGTGGGCAAAAAGATACAAATTGTTTTGATGTAGAAGCTGCAAGAAGCTTCAGCTGGGTCAAAATCAAAGTTGTTGGTGTTCTGGAGCAAGGGACTTCATGTCTTACCCCTTGTTGATGAAGAAAGGAAGTGTGATTGCTGTGTCATGGGTCAGTGTTAAAATAGCACGGGGCTTTTTGCAGCAGTGGCTCGACGTGGGCGTCTCTCCTCAGGAGATGACTGGGTGGACACAGTCCACTGGCAGGTTTGTGAAGGAGTCTGAAAAGGGGGAAGATTTCTGTATTAAACACCACCCTGGGAGCTGTTGAACCTAAGTGCTACCGTCGGGCTCTTTTTCAGTCACTGGGTCAAGGAGTTTGGAGCAGTAACTGAGTGGAGCTTTACAGCGGCCTGCATTGATGCTGGATATGGCCCACTGAGTTTTGGCTGTGGCAAGACTTGTTAACCCCTGCCTTTTTCTTAGCCTATGTAAATCTTAGCCTATGGCACTTCAGTAGCTGTGGTTAGAAGCCTGTCTTGTAAGCAGGTGTGTTACATAGTCTGAACCCAAGTTGATCTTAACCCAAGATCTCCAGGGAGACCTTACAGTGGCCTTCCAGTCCCTAAAGGGAGCTTACAGGAAAGATATGGAGGGACTCTTTATCAGGGAGTGTAATGATGGGACGAGGGGTAACGGTTTCAGACTGAAAGAGGGGAGATTTAGCTTGGCTATTAGGAAGAAATTCTTTGCTGTGAGGGCGGTGAGCCCCTGGCCCAGGTTGCCCAGGGGGATTGTCCCTGCCCAGGGCCGGGGTGGGACTGGATGGGCTTTAAGGTCCCTTCCCACCCAAACCAGTCTGTGATCTCTTGAATGGTATGGGTGTTTGGGGGCCTGTTCAGCACTAACAGATGGCTTGTTATCGGTAGCTTTGTAGCTGATAGAACACTTGCCCCTATCAAGGAGGGATTAAGGCTGCAGTTTGACAAGCATTTCTGGCAGTGTTAGTCCTGCCTCATATTCCTGCCTTTCTGCTGTCCTTTCCGTCGCGCCGGTACGCCTCTCTGTACGGCTCTGCTGTGAACTGGGTCAGGGAGCTGATCAGAACCAAAAATAGCTTGGCAAGACAAGTTAACTGCATAGCTACGTCCTGGCACCTCTGAGGAGGTGGATCGGGGTAGGCAGGGGCTGTACGGACCAGCGTAACTGCCTCAAGAAAACGCTTCTCAGACTTTCCTCAGCTGGAGGCAGCAGCTCTGAGGTGGTTATATACTACAGAAGAGACTTAACTCTGCAACTGTTGGTCTTTTAAACTCCTGTATGACTGAACTTTTGATTCACAATTCTGCGTGACAAAGAAGGCTGATGTGGGAAAGAGCCTGATGTGAGCAGCGCCTTTATGAACACACACTGGAATTTTAATCAGTTTGCAAGCTACAATTTTCTCCGCCTTGGATGTGTGGAGCTATAAGGAAGCTGCAAAAGGGCTTGACCTGAGGATTTAGGGAGCTTCTTCTGTGACTCTAGTTAAGGTGAACGTCCGCACTTCCTACTCGGTTCCCTACTTGCGGTTGCCTTTTTCTTTTTTTTCCCCCCTCTCTCCACCTGAAGCATTATGCCAAGTTAACACAGGCAGGAAGAGTTTGAGGTAATGTACAAGTTGAGAAGATGAAGGGCAGGAAGAGCCAAGAAAAGGGAAAAATGAGGTATCTCTTAATGGTTCTGTTTCTGATCTTAGTAACACCTTGCAGAGCTGGTAAACAGCAGATGTCGTGAGCCTGGTGCTCCTTAGAAGTCCTCAAAGCAGGCTTGAAACAGCTATGTCTTGAGATGCTTAAGCTTCCAACACTTTTCTAGATAGGCTCGTCACAACAGCTGCTGAAATGCAATATGCCTAAGGTCTCTGTTTAATAAATCCAATTGACCCGTTCTGGGGAGGACTACAGCACAAAGCCCTAGCGAAAACCACTGGTTGTGAGTGCTGGAGCACAGAGCTGGATGGGAGCATGTTGCTTGCCTTCTGTTTTCAGCTGTTTCGCATAGCGCCGTGATGTGACTTGGAGCTAATCCTCAAAGTGTAGGCTTAACTGCAATGTGCCTGTCACTTAATTCACCTCAGCTTTGTATATATGTATTTTCTTAATTAGCTTGTTCCTCCGACAGTCACTTGCGGTGTTGCTGTCTGTGTGTGTTATACCTCTGTAGACATGTCTTGGAACAAAACCAGTGTCTGGACAGCAGAGGGACCAGGAAGGCAGGCTTAATCTATGGTGAAGCATTGATCGGTCCTGCTACCTCAAGCTGACTGAAGCCTCGGTGTTTGCAATTCCAGTCCTAACCTCTGTGTGATGGAACCTGATTAAATCACCCACGAAGCACCAGCAGTGCTAGGAAAGGCAGTGAGGGATCTGCATGGGTACTCCTGCTTCCATCCCTCAACCTGCAGAAGGGCTGGAGGGGATGGACAGAGAAGGTATTTATCATGGACTTGATGGAGTTTTGAGATGGGTCCTCATCAGCTCTCCTTGGCTTGCCTGGGGTCACCTCTCGTGGCCAGAACTTGAACCTCAGTGACAGTTTGGGGAAAACTGAAGTTCTGAAGCAGTAGGAGGAGAAACCATCATTGCTGTCGGCTCTGCGTTGTTGTTTTGGAGCGCTCTGCCAATATTGCTTTTAACAAAACCATCTCAGTTAAACTAGAAGCCTGAGCGATAGCTGCAGCGTTCGTAGGCTTAATTCCGCTATAAGCTGGGCTTGAAATTGGTTGGCTGTCGTTTACGTGAAGTTCTAGTTCTCTGTTGTTTCAGTCTGGCTCCGTTTGTCCTGAATCTACCAAACGGAAAAAATAAGATGCAGAAAACCCGAGGGTGTAACCTCTAGCGCTGGGAAAAATATTGCTGTCTGGCACAGCTAATAGTCTGCCTGCTAGAAATCCATTTTAATCTCTTCTGCAGAAGACTGAGCATTCCCTTTTGTCCTTGTGCTTTTCCATTCCTCATCTCTAATCCTTGATGAGTATAGCGTGGCTTAGATGCATTTACACACTTAAAAATTCCCTTTAGATCCGTTTCTAGTAACGTGCAGACTTTGTAGTTCTGCTCCCTGGACTTAAACCCACTGATGTGTTTTAGATAAAATGCCAAAAAAGCAACCTTTCACTATTCCAAGCTGTAATCCCTGGAAAATTGTTTTGGCAACACTTTGAGAGAATTCCCAGGAGTTTTATGTCCCAGTGTTAACGGCAGAGGTGAGCTTCCTGACATTTCCTTGCCCTTGTTGCCAAAATGCCTTTTTGCTCCTTGAACCTTGTTTATATTTAAAAAATAATAAAAAAAAAAAATCATCTGCCTGACCAAGTTACAGGAAGGATTTAATGTTTCCATACTGAAGTGGAATTACTTATAAGGACGTTATCAGTGAGGGTGTGATTGTGTGGTTTTGGGGTTTTTTTGAGCAGGCTGTTTTCTTTATAAATGGGATTCAAAGGATACAGATTAGTTTGGCCAAGTTAAAATAAACCACAGTTCTTGGCTGAAATTAAACATTAGATCATCTAGGCTGGACTTGTCGTCTGTGCACCATCCCTCTGCTTCCTCCCCAAACGCTTTGTTTTCAGATTATTTCGTAATTGGATTTGAGTTATAAAACACGAATAGTTGCACTGGAGAAAATGGGTTAAAATGTGTCCATGCGGAAGGCAGAGGTATGAATACAAATGAAGCTCAGTACCATTTTTGTGTGTGTGCAAGCTACTCCCAGAAGGGACAGCTGCTTCCCCCATTTGCTTTCTTGACAGCCGGGGCCTGAGGCTTGCTATAAATAGAAAGTCATTGAGAAAATCAACAGAGCGTGAACTGCACAGCTTTGCAGGAGTTTCCACAGTTGAATTTATGGTCTGTGTGGTGGCAGGGAGGAAGGGAAGACATCCTCTCTATTCGCGCATCCCAGGAAAGCGTTTACTCCCTTTTAAAACACCAAAGCCTCCTGGCCGGAGGGCTGCACTGACAAAAGGACGCTGGCTCCTTTTAGCTTTAAGTCCCGGGTCGTGTCCTGCAAACAAATAAATAACAAGGCGGGTGGGTGGGCTACGGGGGTGAGTCGGAGAGGGTGCTGGAGCTGCGCAGACCCTTTCCACCATGCCCCTGGTGCCGTGCTGAGAGAAGGCAGGTCGCAGCACACGTTCCCGGTACGTGTTGTGGCGGTGTTCGTGGCAGCGGCAGGTTGTGGCAGCAGTGCTCTTCTGGTGTCGGTGGGAAGTAACCGCCTCGCTGTGTTCAGGGTGCCTCCCGCTCCCTCGCTGAATGCGGAGCACCAGTGCCTTTATGCAAAGTGAATTCTCTATTTACAGACCTTCCATTCCCCCGCGCTCCGTGCCTGCGGCCGGTGTTTACTCTTAACTTGAAGTATGAGCGTTAGCCGAACTTGTCACTTCTGCCTTGAGGAAGGATTACAGATGTTTTGCACGGGGATGGATCTGTTTTGATGCTCCTTGCAGTAAAAGCCAGTGCCTGCCAGCTCTGTGGTTACGTGTGGCTTGTGCAGTGAGACCTCTTGTGACCTAACCGGTTCCCCCAAAAGGGCTGCCGAGTAAGGGCTGGGAAGTAGGCTAGAGGAGGCTGAAAAACAGCTTGGGTAACCTCTTGTCCACTTCTCGAAATCGTTATTCCTCCTGCAGTGAGGTAGCCGTAATCCAATAGGCAGGTCTGGGCTAGTCAGCGCTGTGGTGATACTGACCAGTGCAAACTGGGGTTTGTCTTCTCTCCCGTCTTCATCATTGGACAGTGGGTGCCTACAATGGTCACGCTGTAATTTCTTTCCACGATGCCTTTGCAGTAAACCTCGTCGCTTGGTTTAATTGATGTTTTGCACCGTTAAAGATTTACGTATGTAATGCCTTAGAAGCACACCTCAGCCTGTATGAGGGCCGGAGTTTATGTTCCTAACTGGGGTCCTGGGGAACGTCCTGCAGACGGAAGGGTTGGCATGTGGCAATCCATGATGTGATAGCTCTGTGGAAGGAGAGGGGGGCAGACGGAAGGTTGGGGCTGTTTGGGGCAGGCAGCATGGATGGGAGAAGCTGGGTCCCACCCTCGTTAGAGTCAAGCTCGCTGGCTAGCATGGCTGCACAAGAGCCGTATACCGAGTCGCTTGCGGGAGCGCCTGCACGGGGAGTACCCAGATTTAGAAATCTGCAGCTTGGAGTTGCTTTGTTACCTTGGAGATGGGTGCAGCTAACAGCCTCAGCATCCTTCCCTTCCGTGGAGGGTACGGCTGCTTGTGTTGTCATCTGCAAAACGCCCATCGGCGGAGTCCTAGCTGTCCTGCAGGTCGCTCTGGGCACCGCCGCTGACGGAGAACAAGACCGGGTGTTGTGCTAGCTAGAGTGGGGGCGAACACGCCTGGAGAAGAAAACAAAAGAGGGTTCCCAGTCTCAGCTCTTCACTGATCCTAGGAATTGCCATCACTACCTTATATCTCTTCTGCCTTTGCCTCTCCAGGCTGCAGCTTATGCGTCAGAGGACGGTGTTCTTACGGAGGCCATGATCGATGCCCGGGTCGCTGATGCTGTGCAGCAACACAAACAGAAGATGGAATGGCTGAAAACGGAGGGGGCCGAAGCAAGCAAAGGGGCTGCCGGCAACCCGCTGCTGCCTTTCCCCAAAGGAACGCCAGTGTGAGAAGTCTGCAGGCTTCAGACCAGCATGTGCGGGGAAGTGGGCACGGGAGAAAGCCGGGGAGGGCTTTTTAGGCAAATGTTTGGTGGAATCATGTGTTGAAATGTGTCCATTGGTGCAAGGGAGGGGGTACTGCCTCAGTCTGCCTTGGATTTCATGGTTTTAAAGTGCACTAGGGAAAAAAAAAGTGGTTTAAATAAGGCAGAAGCAGCTGTATTAAAGGACCCCTTTGCTGAAATCCCATTGACTGTGTTAGTCTGTATGGCCTGTCCTGCTGGAGAGGCACAAACTCCAAATCCTCCTCAGCCATTCGACGTTATTCTGGCGTGTCCCAGTGACGTGGGCCTGTGGGAACCCAGGGCCTGTCCGAGCCTGCTATTCCCATATATTTAACTTTATAGGGTGTAAGCTCCAGCAGAGGTATTTCTCATCTTTTTTTCCCCGACAGATCCTGCCTGTGACATACCTCCTTGCTCACATCTCTGTATGGCATCGCTCTCTTGTCACTTCTTCACAGACCCAGGGTAGCCTTTGTGTTACAGCGGTGTAGTAGGTGCGGTTCACAGCTGCACCTGCTTAAATTTGAGTTGACGCTTAGGGTAAGTCACAGCTGTGGAGTGGGTTGGCTGACGAGCACTGGCGCTTCCCTTGTGGTGTGGCTACACCTGCTGGAGGCTGGCTGCTGCCTTTTGTCTTCTCTGCGCTGGAGTCTCCTGGAGGATGGCCGCAGAGCCAGCCTGCGGTGGGACGCTGCGAGGGACTAAAAGCTCTGGAGCATGGTTTCTGAGTGCTGAAGCACTAGGAGTTCCAGCCTGAGAGTTTTTCTTCCTCTAGTGTAGCATTGTGGAATAACTGCACGCGCTCCCCGGATCACAAAAGGTGATTTGAACTGAGGTGGAGCAACGGGCACTGGCTGTAGCAGAAGGCTCCGCTCAGGGTGCGGGTGGCCCCTCAGACGCTGCTGAGCTGCAGCAGGAGCTGCTGCTTCCCAGGTCCCCGTGTGTCTGTTGGGACTGTACAGCCCACAACGTGTTCTTGGCTTTCTCCAGCCAGGTGCAGCTGCTCTGAGAGCAGCCCTAGGTATTTTTTCCCCCCCCACAAGTACATCAGCTCTCTACGGAGGTGTGTAGACAAGGCTCAGTAAGCCTGGCTGGTGTACGGGTGTCCGTGCTCTGAAGAGAGGGAGATATGAGTGGTTTGCTACCGTCTGCTGCCATCACGCTGCTCCTGCTATGGGAGCCTTTTGCTGCATTTCTGCAACAATTGAGAAAAGTGCCATTGTCAAGTCATGAACACAAGCCTGACATTTGTTCTGTCTGTGTCAGAACGTCGGAAAATTTGGTCGTTGTTTTTTTTTCTATTTCTGAGTCTGAACTGCATTTGAACTCTGCTCTGCTCGGAGTCCCGTGCTGTAGCTGCACTGTGCGAGCGCATTTCCCTGACCTACATCTGTGCCCTTGAGTACCTTGCTGAGATGTTCTCCTCCGACCGGAGCTGACAGCCATCTCGGCTCTGCCCGTTTCCCTGGCGCTGGTTCCTGAGCTTTGCGAGATGCCCCCTGACAAGAGCTTGTGAGCACGGGAGCAGAACGGGGCTGGTCACCAGCATCCTCGGAACAGGCAGCCTCGTGGGACACCAGGAGAGAAAGAATTCCAGAGGCTGCGAACCTTCGCTGGCTCGGGCTGCCGCCTTCTCTCTAAACAGGCCTCTCATGTTTTCCCTGGCCAAGGGGCAATTTGAAGACGTGTTTTAGAAGCTGCTCCTCTGTTAAGGGCGGGTGTCCCACAGCAGTCGTGGCAAGTCCCGGAGTTGCGTGTCCCACTGACACTTGCTGCGGGAAGCACGCTGAGAGGAAAGGGAGGAGTTGCTGTATGTGCTGAAGCTACACACTTTATATTCTCAATGCCTGAAATAAACTTGAATGCCATTTTTTTTTTTCCTCCCCTTCAGCCTAGGTGTAGTTGTCCTCTACTCCAGTGATTTGCTAGAGGATTAGCTATTCTAGGCTTTCCCCTTCCTATTAAGATTTTACTAGAATTATATTAAGCCCCAGGAGATGGAAGGGAGCTAAGCAGAGCCGCGCTCTGCTAAAAAACCCTTGCTAATGAATTTTGTGAGGGAGCAGCCTGATATTGTGTGATTAATCTCGGATTGTAACATCCACCTTCAATACTTTTCCTCTCTTCCGCCATCAGCCCCACGAAGCACAAAAGGAGCTGGGGGCGGAGGGACGGTACTCCCTCTTGTCCTTACGCGCTCTGACGGTGCTGGGAAGAGAACGCTGCTGTAGAGCTGTGTGAAAGGCGCAGCGCTTGCTGTCTCAGCTGTTTCACGCGATTCCTCTTTCACATGGCATCAGGTCCCTAGGGGGGAGCAGGGTGCTTGTCCCGCAGCTGTGATGCGCGCCGCTGGGCTGGGCAGCGGTGATTAATTGCAGGCTCGGGAGAATGGGGAGCTAGAGGCAGCCTTTTGCTGGGAAGACAGCAGGAAGCGCAGGCTGACCTAAGGGTGCTCAGGTTTGCCTGAGCACGGGAGTTCTTGTCAGTGAGGTTTTAAGGGCTTTAAATGACCACTCGTAACGCTGGATGCCACTAGTCCTTACCTGAGCTTTGCTGTCTGGGCTTCGTATGGATGGAAAGCGCTGTCTGCCTTCCTGGGACAGACACAGGGGTGCTGCTGAGGACACGTGGATGCCTCAGTGTTTACTCTGTGTGTGTGTATTTGATGTTGCTCTGGTGTCACTCACGAGCTGGTGCTGCTTGTATCCCAAGGGGTAAAGTTCTTTCCCCTCCTTGGGCAGCCCCGAAGATGATGCTCTCTCTACTAAGTGAACTCCGTTTTCTTTATTTTCCTTTAAAAGGTCCGGGAGGGGTAAGCAGAGACATAGCTATACTTTATACTAGGAACTTAGTCCTGGGAATGGGGCTCTTTCATGGACAGAACTTGTCCTGTGTGTCTCGGCCTCCCTCCACCCTCAGAAATCCTCGAGCGACGAGCTGGTCGGGGCGTCGCACATCTGTGCCCTTCGTGCTTCGTTGGCAACGCGGTGCGGGCTCTCGCGCAGCCCTGGTGCTAGCTCCAGGCCCAGGCGTGGAGCGCTTCAGGGCGCGCTTGTTTTCTTCTCTCTGTTCCCAATCCCCTTCCACAACCCCGACTTGGTAGGTTGTGGTGGCATCTACGTGTCTGAAGTTCGCAGTGAGTTCTCGTCCTCCTTTCCAGAGAAGCTTGTGGCTCGGGGCAGAGCAGACATGTCCCCCAGTCCCCTCCTGAGACATCCCTGCTAATACAATGCCTGAAAGTCCACAGTCACTTCTACCCTTGGCAGCAGGAGAAGGACTCTTTGCACCCAGCCCAGTAGCATGGATACATCGTTTACCGTGGGCGTTGGACTAGATGACCATTAAAGGTCCCTTCCAACCCAACACATTCTATGATTCAATGATCAAACTCCCGCTGAATGATGGATGTCTTCCTTCCCACCTGTGAAGAAGAGAGGGAGGTGGCACCTGGGCTGGGGAAAAACTGAGGAGGTGGAGCAGAAAATCCAGAGCTGAGCCTGATTCGAGAGGGTTGATGAGGTTTTTGAGGTGCTACTCCTCAGGTCGGAGTGGCAGAGGTGGTGTGGACAGCTGTTTCGCTTGGGTCCGATCTTCCAACCTAGTTGTTTTCATCATTGAAAGAGCGACATGGGCTTCCACTTGGGCAAGCTGATGCCATTTGTTCTTCCCTGGCAGTGTTTTTGGAGCTGATGGGGTAGCTTCCAGCCAAGTAATCCCGTTGTTTGAGCTCAGCGTCCTTGTGTTTCGGTTAGCGGCACGGGGAGCGCTGGGGATGCGCTCTGCAGCTCTGCACCTGGTCAGGCTTGGCGCAGCCTGGGACAAGGCAGGCGTCAGGCTCGGAAGTGCTGCTTTTCTCCGCGTGGACGTTTCACGGTTCATTTCCACAGGAAATAAAGTTCTCCATCCATTCTCTCACCCTTGCACACCACTCTTCCTTCCTTAAATCTTGTGCCATGGGACTGATGAAGCCGGCTCTCCCGATGCATCCCAGGTGTGATTGCCACCAGCTCTCTAAATTCCTGCCTTAAAAAGAGATTCCTTGTCCCTCTTGCTATGCGCGGCGCTGCTAGCCGCTGGCTGGGTGATTTCATGCCCTGCTGCCCGCTGAATGGCCGCGCCATTGCTGTCACTGCTGCGGCTCGTGTGGAATGCAAGAGGGAAGGAGAGGAAAAAAAAAAAGGCCGCCTGCCATTGCTCAACCCCTGCCTCATCAAAGATGTAAATGCAGGGCCTCTGCCACCTCTGCCAGCCTCATCAGGAAGCTTGGTTTGCTGTCACCTCACAGGATGAATGACGTCCCCGTGGAGGTGGCACCCAGCTAGCTGTTTGTTAACACCGCGTGCAGGGGTATAAGATGGCAACCTCAGGCTGAGGGTATCTCCTCTCCCTGACACCGAGTGAGTTATGAGCCAATAGCACGTTATTAAAATAGTATTTTGTATTGGAGAGCAAATCTAAGAGCAGATGGATTAGCAAGCCATCCATCACTCCCCGTCTCTGCCGCTGCCGGCTGAAACGCCTTCCCTGTGCTTCAGCATTGCGGCTGGGAGACAGATTTACAACGTGGTCATCTATCTCGTCTCAGTTGGCATCCATTAAAGTATTTACTTTTGAATGCGATACGCTGGGAGGAAAGTTCCAATGTGCCAGCACAAGGATGCGGGCACCGCACGCTTTCTCCCCAGGGCACGTCCTGCGCTGTAGGACTTCGGGGAGCCGGGAATCTCCCTAGGAGTTACTGCTCTGCCAACCTGTGTTTGTGTTTTGAATGGAGAAGAAACACTCAGATTCTTTTCCCATCCATTGCCTGTGGCTCTTTCCATTTTATTGCGACATTATTATTCTCCTTCTATGTTTTATTTTTTTTAAAAAAAGTGGCAAATGTGACTAATTTGTCCAGCCTTTAATGCAAGTCCCTGGCCTGCCCTGGGAAGCCCTGCTTCTCTGGGAGGTTCTTTGGAAGGCAGCCCGTCTTCTGCGGGCAGTGAGCGCGTGCTGTTGGCACATGGGTGCGAGTGCGGGGGATCTGTTGGAGGGATCCTGACAAAAACGTGCTGGAGTTTGCTATTTCTGTGGGTGGCCCGTCTCTCTGTTCACCTGGTGTGCAACCTGCCGGCTCTGCACCTTCCCTGCCTGGGGTTTCTCCTCTCCTGGGCCCCTCTTACAGCCACATCATAGAATGTGTCGGGTTGGAAGGGACCTTTAAAGGTCATCTAGTCCAACCTCCCCCGGCACGCGCAACCCTTTGGTGATGGTGCAGCTCTAAGACCTAGAGACCCACAAAGAAACCAAAGCAAACAGAAGATTGTACGTAGCAAACCTGACTTGTATTAGAAATAGTGTGACCAGCAGAAGGAGGGAGGTGATTGTCCCCCTGTGCTCGGCACTGGTGAGGCCACACCTTGAGTATTGTGTCCAGTTCTGGGCACCTCAATACGAGAGAGATCTCGAGGTGCTGGAGCGAGCGCAGAGGAGGGCAACGAAGCTGGTGAAGGGCCTGGAGAGTAAATCTGATGAGGAGCGATTGAAGGAGCTGGGACTGTTTAGTTTGAGGAAGAGGAGGCTGAGGGGAGACCTCATCGCTCTCTACAACTACTTGAAAGGGGCCATTGTAGAGAGGTTGGGGCTGGTCTCTTCTCACAGGTAATTAGCAATAGAACAAGAGGGAATGGGTTCAAGCTGCAGCAGGGTAGATTTAGGCTGGACATTAGGAAAAAATTCTTCACAGAAAGAGTGGTCAGACGCTGGAAAAGGCTGCCCAGGGAGGTGGTGGAGTCACCATCCCTGAGTGTGTTTAAAACTCGTTTAGATGTGGTGTTGGGGGATATGGTGTAGGGGAGAACTTTGTAGAGTGGAGATGATGGTTGGACTTCATGATCCCAAGGGTCTTTTCCAACCTAAATGATTCTATGATTCTATGAAACCCATCTGCTGGTGAAGAGATGGAAGATGGTGTGGCTGCAACAAGCATAGGGATTCCTGGTCACCCCTGGATTCCTGGTCACCCCTGGATTCCTGGTCAGCCCTGGATTCCTGGTCAGCCCTGCACAAAGGGGCGTTGTAGCAGCAAAGGGGCAGACGGTGCAGACACGGACCTGGGGTGTCCTGAGAGGCAGCACAACTGTGTAACTGCATCGCTTGAGAACCAAGGCGCGAGGACCCAGTCTGAGGGTCAGCTGTAGGTCAGCTGTCCCACAAAAATTTCACAAGGCAAAAACGATACTAGAAAAGCCTTTCTCCAAGGGTTACCTCGCCACCCTGGTTCTCTCGCGACCTCCAGGCCATTCGTGATGTGTCCCCCCGAGCCAGTGCTTTCACAGGCCCCTGGTGCTCTGCTGGACCTTGTGCAACTCCCACAGACATCAACCGCGCGGGCACTGGGCTAAGGCAAAGTTTGCCCCCCTGAGCTGCAGTAGAAGAAGAACCAAAGGACTTCGGTCAACTGGACACTCACTGAGTGCCACCAGGCTGCTTTGCTCCTCATCTCTTCCTACCAAGCACCGACAGCAGAGACTGGGTGCCTGGTGAAGGACAGGTATGGGTCACATCTTGCTTTGGGTCAACCTGGGGCAGTGTTTCCTTGCTGGCTGGTTTTCCTTATCTTTCCCCTGTTTCCTTGAGGTAGCACAGCTTTACCGGATCTTGGTAATATCTTCTGATACGCGGCACCTCCTGGAATGAAGCTCTAGCAGCATTACCAGGCTACACGACATTATTATTATTATTATTATTATTATTATTATTATTATTATTATTATTATTATTATTTTTGTAAGATGTTGAAAAGGGAGCGGCGCATGGGTAGCTCAGAGAAGTCCCCAGGCAGTCCTCCAGCTCTTGCTCTGTCTCTAATTGTTCTCACCTCAGCAGAAGTCGGATCATCTGTCTTTTTTGCTGGCCGTTTCTTACCCCCAGACACAATTCGAGACGCCAGTGCCTGCAACTATGGCTCAGGTCCCTGGCAGCAGCTCCCTGCCGTGCTGCCTGGGTGGGTTTTCTTCCCTCTCTCTCCGGCCGCTGTGGGGTTTATTCTTGTTGTGGGGGTTTCTTTGCTTGGGTGTTGGGTTGGGTTTTGTTTTGTTTTTTTTTTATTTTATTGCTGCTCTGCTTTCACACAGTGTCTCCACCAAAGCCTCAGACGTGCCCAGACGCGTAGAACAACTCGTGCATCAGCGTCTTTGCGCAGAAGGGCTGAAGTCCCACTCGGTGTCAGACTTGCTGTGTTTGTGTGTGTGTGTGCGCGCGTGTGGTCCTGTTCCAGGAGAGAAAAGCAGAGTGGAGACTGTTAAAGGGCTGGTTTGTGGCGGCAGATGTGGGTACTGAAACGCGCACATCTCTCCTTGTCCGTGCCAAAGCCGAGGTCTCCCGCACCCTGCCTTTCTCCCTCGCCCTCCCAGGCAATGGGCTCCTCTCTGGAGGCAGCTTCCACACAGAATTTGCTTTTAACAGTAAAATATTTGTCTCCTCCTTTTAAATCAGTTTTGGACCTTAGGGCCTTCCCCGTGTTCCCAGTGAGTGGGAGGCAAGCAGGGTAAAATCTGGGACGGCATCCCGCGATGTCGCGTAACCCGGGGGCAATGGCGCGGCGCTTCCTCACGCATGGGGGCCGGGCGCAGCGTGATTCCCCCCACCGTCCGAGCCGCGTCTGTGCCCGGTGGCGACAAACAAACGGTGTTTGTCGCGCTGGTGACCTGCCGGTCGGTGACCTGCCCCCGCGGAGCCTCCGGCCTCTCACCCCCGCCCCGGAGTGTCACTCGCTTCAAAGGGTTGGAAAAAAAACCACTCAGATGCAAAACATGCAAAAAACTATTTTACTGACAAACAGCAAAGGACGGGGCTTAGTTCCAGGAGCTGAACTTGGTTATCTATTATACAAACATATTATTGAAAGGGAAGGAATGGCTGAAATACACTTCACTCGTTGACCCAAATAAAATCACAGTGTGCTTTTTTCTATTGCCTCCCCCGTCCCCGAGCTCCCTGCGGCCATCAGCTGCTCCCCTTGGCCTCAGCACCGCGTCCTCACCTCGGCCGCCGCAGAACGCAAGCCGTAGGTGACGTTTGCCTGTGCAAGTGTACTTAATAACAAAAAATTAGCCATTTATTGCTTTTCAACCACAGTAGAGATTATTCTATGATTAGACTCGGAGCAGAGTCTAATCTCGCTCTCTCTCTGTTAGTATCAACGCGCGTTGTACCTCTTCCTGCCTGCGGCATGCAAAATTGGTTTGAGTGCAGGAAAAAAAAAAATAAAAATAAAAGACGGATTAACAATCGGGGAAAACAGCACTCCAGGTTTTGTTCTTGTGTTCTCACTGTAGAGCACTATTGGAAAAAAAAAATTCCTCCTGTACTGTGTGTGCTCTGTCCTGCGAGGGTTTCCACTGCCTTCGTCAGTGCGAGCTGAGGATGCTCCGCACGGCGCAGGGCTGAGCACCCCCCGCGTCACCCCTCCGCGGGAATCCCGGGGCTCAGCTTGAAGAGGGGACTAAAACTACCACCCCCACCGGGAAAGAAAGGAGCGCGGGTGAAGGGGAGGCGCTAGAGGAGAGGAACAGCCTTCATGCAGTGAACAGGTGATGGCACCCGCGGATAGAAACACGCAGACGCGCGCCGACACACACGGATCTGGGACAGCATCCCGAGAGCCCAGCCGGGATGCAGCAAACGGCAGCCCAGGCTCACTGCAGAGCTGCTCCTCACCCCTGCCCACGCGATTCTTCTCCTCTGCCCCCCCTCTTTTGCCCCGACAGCCCACGTGCAGGGAGGTTGCAGGCCTGGCATTTTTTTTTTTATATGTGTGTATTTTTTTTCCTCCGTAAGTTCACTCGCTGCTTTGTGCTCCCCTGGGCAACACCGTGAGCGGGGCTGGCCTAAGAGGGCATCCCATCTCCAGGCCATCCTAAGGTAGAACCAGCAGTCCCGCGTCCCAGCCTAACCGATAACGGGCCGTCCCCTGCTCTGCGTCCTGTTCCTGTCACTGAAACATTCAGCTGTTTCACCGGCGCATCCAGGTTGCAAAGCATTTGATCCGAATGTCTTTCTGCTTGTACTGGCTGCTCTAGTAATGGAAGTACTTCTGTTCTTTTCCATCCAGAGGTGCCCTGGGACCTTCTCTTGGCTACTTCTACCTTCGAAGCCTCCTGAATGCAGAAGGGGCCTTCATTGCCTCCATGTTCACCACACACACGCTCTTCCTCAGCGCCACACTGAACATTAAACTGCTGTGAAGCTGTCTCGGAGTGAAATTCGAAATGAGCCTGAGGGTCCCTGTGTCATTTCTCACCTGCAAGCCTCCAGCCTTCACACAAGAGAAGGTGAAGGGTCACCGTCACCCTCCCTTTCCCCTGGGAGCCGGTACATGTGAAGCGTTCCCTTCACAACGTGCCTTCTCCCGAGCTGGGGAACGACCTTGGATCAGGACTTCCCTCGCTGGTGCCCCTGGGGCTTTCTCCTGCCTGGGCTCACCTAGACCTTCTCCAAGGTAAGCAAAGGCTGCCGATGTTCGCGTTGGCCCCGCCTGCTGCCATCTTGAAGCATCAGCTCTCAGTGTCTTGCAAAGCCCTGGGCTTCAGCGCACCTGGCACCACTTGCATGGCGTTTTTGTTTTCACAGAATGGTGGGGGTTGGAAGGGACCTCTGGAGTTCATCTGGTCCCACCCCCTTGCTCAAGCGTGGCCGCCTAGAGCAGGCTGCCCAAGACCGTGTCCAGGTGGCTTTTGACTGTCTCCAAGGATGGAGACTCCACAACTTCTCTGGCAACCTGTCCCGGCGCTCAGTCACCCTCACAGCAAAAAAGCATTTCCTGATGTTCAAGCAGAACCTCCCGTGTTTCAGTTTGTGCCATTGCCTCTGGGCCTGTCACCGGGCACCGCTGCAAAGAGCCTGGCTCCATCTTCTTTGCACCCTTCCTTTGGGTACATCGATCCCCCTGAGCTTTCTCTTCTCTAGGCTGAACAGTCCCAGCTCTCTCAGCCTTTCCTCACAGGAGAGGTGCTCCAGTCCCTTCATCATCTTAGTGGCTCTTTGTAGTATCCCTTTTTATCAGGGATTCTCTTCTCCCAGCTGAGTGCAACTGGAAAATGAGGTAGAGAGTAGCAGTGGGAGTAACTAAAACCACCCCGCCATGCTGTGAATGCCTGGGACGTGCATTCTGGGCTCGCTTCTGGTCTTTTACTGTTTATCGGTAGGTGCTTTCAGCTACTTCAGCTAGGATGGGCCAGCTGACGTGTCCCTGGCTGGCTGACGGGCTAGCTGAGCCGTAAGAGGGCACGCTGGATGGATGGCTGCTATCACAGGAGACACCTTCTCAAACTGTTGCTCAAAGGGGAAGGGTCCTTCTCAGCGTGTCAGAGCCTCAGGCCAAGGAAGGCATGCATAGTACCTGGGTCTATTCTGGGCTGCACCTGAAATCCCACGAGTGGTGGCTTTGGGCTCTTTCCTCTCGTTCCTGAAGCGTATGAAGCTCTGGTGGCCCCTCCCTGGCACAGCACTTCCTACCCCTGCGGTGAATTTGGCCTCCTGGCACTTCTTCCTTCCTCGGGCCCTTCCTCTTTTGAGCCACTGAACGGGGTGGAACGACAGCTGCTAGACGGGAAGCACAGTGGAGGAGACAACCAGCCTGACCAGCCTGCTTTTGAACGCGTGGATCTCCCGAGAAGAACGAAGGTGGTAAAAATGGACAGAAGGTGGGCATGGGGGGGTTTAGCTTTACTCCACCCTTCACTGAGGGCCAAGGGGTTTATGCAGCAGTGATGGCAAGTAGCTGCTTGAATTTAAAAAGGAGCTACTGGTTGATCCAACGGATGTCACCAGCCTCTGCTTGTCTCCCCCTGTCCTTCCACACCCCTCCTTTGCCGCAGCTCCCAGCCACCAGCACGCGGCCAAACCTGGGCTCCTCGCACCAAAAAAAAAAACCCGCGGGTGAATGTTTCCCTTGCCCGTCCCAGCTCTGGAGAATTGGCACGTACGGTTTTCAGCTCTGTCTCTGCTCTAAAAATAGCCCCTCCTGAAGAGGCACAAAATTCCCACCACACACACACACACACACACAAACTCTCGAATTCTGCAGAAACCTCCCTCGGAGCATCTGGCGGCTGAGTGCTGAGATGGTGCCTGGTCCCCATCCCTGCTCCCTACAGACACAGCTGCCAGCTGGGACCTCTGTTCTCTTCCCCAGGCCCTGACCCATGTCTTGCCCAGCCCTGACTTTGTTGTGTCAACTCCCTGATGCCAAAAGTCACCTTCTCCCAACGGAACCCCTTTTCGTTTGGGGTTGTTGCTGGGTTTTGTTGTTTTGGTCTGTGGGGTTGTTGTTGGGGTTTTTTGGTGGTTTTTTTTGTGTGAAGACTGGATCAGAGGCAAGAGAACAACAAACAAGTCAACACTAGTACATCTCAGACAATTAAACAAGGAGAGAACACCCCCAAAACCACACAAAAGCAAAACGAGCACATGCACAGGAGAAGAAGACAGTGCAACGGCAGACGTTACAGACGACGGAGCTGCGAGCGAGAGTAGCAACCTCACTGGGACAGAGGAACAAGAGACCACGACGTCAGGCGTTGTCGGGAAGGCTCACACCCCGAGCAGGATCAGCCGAGGGGACGGGGTGGGGACAGGGATTAGATGTCAAGCAGAGCGAGCGGGTGCTGCTTGGGGCAATGCAGTGCTGCGATGCTCGGACCATGGCTGCCTCTTTCACCTTCTGCTTCTCTTGGGGGGGTTGGGGGGGGGTTGTCATCTCGTTCCCCAAAGAGGAGGCAAGGCAGACACTTGGCTGTTGGGAAGACCACTCATCTTTTGCACCCCACCTCAGGTTCAACGGCAGAGGGGACCTGGGCTGCTCCTCCGCAGGGAGCTCCCACCGCTTGGTGCGGGAGGTCAGGCAGCGCCAGCAACGGGCACCTTCTCAGCCCCGGGACGCAGGGTCGCATCTACAGCAGCTTCCTAGAAAAAGGCACCTCACGCCAGACCTTGTGTCTCCGTTAAGCTGGCTGTTGGAAATCAACCCCTGCACAGGAGATGCACTAGATCTCTTGGGTCAGGAGTAGGACCCGGCCTTACTGCGCGGGAAGGAACTGCGCCCCTTCTTTATTAAGGATGGGAATCAAAGGCCTGCTCCGTTCCCCAGGACTAATCCCAAAGGTTTAGCGTGTGCTGGGACAAACCTTGCTCTATGAGGGTACCTCTGGTTTCCTTGGATTTAAGACCAGTGAATTGCTCCCGGTGAATTTAATTGCACTGAGAGTATTTTTTGTTTTATTTTTTGACTGAGTGTAAACAAGAGAGAGGCTCACAAGGTAACAGCTGCAGACACAGCAGATTTAAAAAAAAAGTCTGTTCTTAAGCAATGGGAATATGTACCATGTAGGGTTTTTTTTTTCCCCCTCTTCCAGAGCCTCATATTCTTCTGAAATTCTGGTGTGGATCAGACGTAATCAGCGTGAGCCCTCACGTCACTCTTTCCAGTTGTAGGTTTCGTATTTCATGATATTCAGCTAAGGTCTGTTGCTAGCGCAGAGCAGACCCCGACCTCCAATTCAGCCCGAGTTTAGGTCACTGCCTTAAGCCTCTCTTGTGAGAGGCTCCAAGTGGAAAGATTATTATTTAAAGTGCTTTTTTCCCCATAACTAGTTCCAGAGCCTCGGTATTTGTCCTTATCATGACGGAATTTTCTCCCCTGCAAAATGTATTCCCACCTGGAGACACGTCCATGACATGAAACCTGTTTTATGATACAGACCCTATTCTTCGCTGTCAGTTAGGCGTGTGCCACGACACAAAGGCAACCAGAAGAGCTGTTTGGCCAGCTCTCCCCTGGCGCTCTACGAGTAACGCTCCGTTGGAAGGAGCATCTTATGCCACTTGAGGAGGAGCCCACACGGTCAAACGCACAAAGCTCAGAGGGTGAGGGAGGTTGGAAAGCCGCGTGTCTTGGAAAGGAGCTGCTTAAGGAAAAGTCGTTCTGGAGATACTAACGTGTGGCTGCAGACATGACAACCACAGCAAGTCCTGAATGACAGACAGTCAAGCAGACAGACATACGTATAGACCGGGCAATTCTTTAGGCCCAGACAGAAACCGGGGCTCCAAGACAAGAGGCAGGAGGGAACAGCGAAGGTAGGAATGGCAGAGAAACGGGTACGGTTGGCTCTTGGCCAGCTTTGGGGCTTGTAAATAACTGAATTGATCCTGGGCATAGGAAACAATGAAAAAACAACCCGAGGCACAGAAGCTGAAGCGGGGAGGAAATGAGCGGGGAGCCACGGTGTCCTTTTTCCTTCACACACATTGCAATCAAACAATAGGAGGCCATTGACAGTCAACAGCAGTTTGTCATGATGTTCATCATCCTTTTGTTCTGGATGTTTTCCCCTTTTAAGCACAAGCCCACTCAATACAAAATGATGTATGAAGGAGAAATGATTGGGATTCAGGGCTACCGTCTTAAATCCTTGGGGCTAGCGTCTCCCTCCCCTATTCCTCTCAATAAAAACCTCTCTCTTCCCTCTGCAGGCACTGCTGACTGCTGCCCGGCATGTGCAAAAGGAACGCGGTCCGGACGGATTTGCTTCTCTCCCCCAGCAGAACACGACTGCTACAGGAACCAGGTACCCCTGCGCTGTCTAGGTGCACACAGACAACTCTGGAGTGGAGGAGGTCTCTGGATGTGGAGGTTGGTTTCAGACACTCAATAGCTACCTTGAAACCCACACCTAAGCTGCGACCAGGGGAATCATAGAATGGTTAGTGTTGGAAGGGACCTTAAAGGCCATCTAGGTCTTGGCAGGGACACCTTCCACCAGACCAGGTTGCTCAAAGCCCCATCCAACCTGGCCTTGAACACTTTGAGGGCTGGGAAGCAAAGGCAAAACCACACTAGAGCATCCTCGTACTTTGATCCAACCCATTATTGGGACATTTGACTCTGTAGGTGAGTTTGGCTTCAGGCCCACATCTCTCTTTGTTCCTCAAGCCAAGCCCAGCCTGCTGCCCACGTGCTATTGCAGCTTGGAGCAGGAACGCAAGAAGATAGGTGGCTGGTCATGTGCAGGAAGAGTGAGGCCGTTAACAGGACCCTCTCGCTGCATTGTCAGTGTTTCTGGGGTGGTATTAACCAGGGCCTCGGGCTTACCCTCTGAGAAGAAGGAGAGAGCAGCTCCTTTCCTCCCGGCAAGGGGTGGGTGGTGGTTATGCAGCAGAGGGGTAGGATCAGGGTGCAAATCACATCTAACACCGTTCAACTCAATACACTTCTCCCCGCACGTATGAGGAGCAACTCCTCTCTGGCATTAGTGAAGAACAGCAGCACTGGCATCGGCAAGGTACCACCAATATAAAAGTGGTGTAAACCAGGCAGCACCAGCCCCGTTACATGGAGACACCTCATCGTACTCTTCCCCGGTACTAAGATTTCTTGGGTTGCTTAAGGCAGGTTTCAGTGTATAGCAACGCAAACAGCAACTCAGTTATATATTCCCAGGCCTTCCTTCCCCCACAGCAACTCCCCAAAACGTGAACCAATGCAAAAGGGACACTGTGCCGCCACAACCAGCTGGCAGCAGTCCCCATCCAAACCTGTGACCAGCCGAGCCGGTTTGGCAACGGAAAGAACAGAGCAGAGCAAAACCAAGCCAAAGGACCAAAGAAACGGGGGACTTGAGCTCTTGGATGAGAAACTCCACATCTTCTTCATGTTGTCCCACCTCCATACCCTTGGCCAACGTTCCCCGTAGGGTAGCTGGATGTGCAGGACAGCCGTAAATGCCAGGAAAAGGGGGCTGAAAGTATAATGCAAATCTCTTTTCTCTTTTTCGTTTGTCTGCTTTTTACATATATACACAAGTCTGACAATAAAATGTGGAACACAGTGCAATGTCTTGGCTGCGTAGCATCCAGGACTGGCTTAGTTGTGCATCGTGGTGTGCCACAGGGACACACGGGATGGATAAGTAAAATTGTGTCCTCGGCTGGCTTCCATAGAGGAGCAAACAGGTAGCTGTTCCCCTGGAAGAAAAGCAAAGTTCTTTTTTAAAACCTCACTGCAGTCTCTGGAGGGGAAGGCATTCCTCAGAGGTGCCGTGGGCTTGGGTGCCCATTATGGTACAGCTTCTGTTTGATGTGCACCATGTTCCCAGTCGCCTCCTCGTACTGCCTGTGATGACGTTTTCTGAACTCCTTTAAGTTACAAAATTTTGGAATCCAAGACCAGGAGTTGTCTGGAAGGCAGAAAGGAGAAGGAAGATGAGACATTACAGGAAGGGTGAGCCCCGTGTTCTCCTGCCTTGCCTGGCCCTGGTCCTGGCCTGCCCCGCAGAAACCAGGCACCAGTTATGGCCTCGGCAAGGCCACCCTTGCGGCTTCCCTTCACTGCCGTTCAGTTTCATGAGAGCTTTGGGTCATTCTGCCCAAAAATACACATGACCCAACCCCGCAGAGGAGAATCTGAAAGTCCCAGAGAACAACCGAGTGTTATAAAGTTGAACTACTGCAAGTGGCATGAGGTGGTACGGGACTGCCCCGGCCAGGAAGCGCAACCTGATGCCTCAGTTTCCATAGAATATTTTCTATTTTAAGAAGTCTGTTCCATCAGGAAGGAGCTATAGGTTATTCTAATAGACCAAAATTCAAGCTGATGAGGCCACAACGTGACATTGAGTCATTGCTAAGTGGTACTCGTGTATTTCAGACAGGGCTCTACATTCTGTAGCGGTTCAGGATTCTGTATTACCCCGGCCCCTCTCTCTCATCATCACAGCCACCATTTCCTTCCTTAGAAGGAAATTTTAGCTTAGGTACCTGTACAACAAAGAAACAGGTATCCTTTCTGCTTATTGCCTTTAAAATGACTAGATTTGCACAGTTGGTTTGAATGAAGAGGAACTACCTAAAAGCTCAGTGTTCACTAGTTTGCTCCAGATTTTTCAGCCTGTCTTTAGTGAAACATACTCAGCATAGCGCACTGGTTTCTCCTGGGACAGAACATGTAAAAACCTTTACTGGAAAGAGCCACCATGCCCCATTGCATGGTATATATCCGCTGGAGACCTCACCTACAGATTAGATGGGGAGGGCTTCCAGAGTCTCTTCTTCCATTGATTCGTGATGTACATTTGATGGTTGTTAACGGAGCTGGGAACAGTGCAAGCATCTGGGGAGCAACCAGCCTGGTTTAAGAACAGACCGGTCCCGTGTGGGGGGGTGCAACACCACTAAAATGGCACTAAGAGCCAATGTCTCAGGCCGGAGGGGGGTGTCAGCCTTCTGCATCGTGACAGGGGCACTGATGGTGGGGTTGCTAAGGGAAGAAGAAGCTAGGTGCAAAGTAATCCTGCATACCCTGTAGCGACAGGACGAGGGGCAATGGTTTAAACTAGAGCAGGGCAGGGTTAGGTGAGACATTAGGAAGAAGTTCTTCACACTGAGGGTGGTGAGACACTGGCCCAGGTTGCCCAGAGAGGGGGTGGAGGCCCCATCCCTGGAGACATTCAAGGCCAGGCTGGACGAGGCTCTGAGCAACCTGATCTAGTTACAGATGTCCCTGCTGACTGCAGGGGGGTTGGACAAGATGGCCTTTAGAGGTCCCTTCCGACCCAACACGTTCTATGATTCTATGATTCATTTTCTGAAAAGATGTATCTGCACAGTATATTGCACCATTGGCCAACCCCTTCTTAAAGCCTTAGAATATGTATACACAGGGAGAAAAAAAAAAAAAAGAAAGAAAAAACTTCTTTTGACTTAAATACTAAATTAATTACTAGCATTGCCCTTTATTACTAAAAATAAAACTCGATGCAGTATCCATTCACCAGAAGGGAGGTTAGATGGCGGTACCATATCTGTAGCTTCCAGCCCCGTAACGAAAAGCAGCAGCTCTGAAGACCAGTCTTGCTGTACCGGCTCTGGCATCTCCCCCAGGGAGAGCCCTCGCCAGCCCTGCTGACTTCAGGAGCACTGGTGAGCTCACAGCCGCAGGTGGTCTGATCAAAAACAGGTGTTACGGCCTCAAGATTGGCTCGGTACCTTAGAGCTCACTGGGAACTCTGACAATCAGCCTTCTGCTTGGGAAACGACGGCAGCACAGCCGCGAGAGAGTCCTCATTCGGAAACCGTTCAAGCAGGCTGCTAGGGATTTGGGAAGACTAATAAAAAATTATATCGTTTTGATCTGAGTTTTTGGAAAGCGATAGTCCACTTCCCTAATTAGAATTTCTTACATGTTTGCAGATAAATCTTCCTCTTGCTCGCTCGCCTTTTCCTCTGAGTTGTAATTTAACAGACACCATCAGTCACAGTCAGAGACTGAGATTTGTAGGGACGCCGTTATGGAATTTCAGGTCATCCACTATTTTAATAGTTTTTCTGTCTTTATTCCCCCTCCAACAATTAAAGACAGGGATGTCCATGCTGAGAGAGCAAAGGGGGCAGAGAGGGCCTCTGAAGGGGAGTCTGTTGGTCATTCTCAGGATGTTAGTCCAGGATGCTGAGATCCAAAGACTAATTAGTATGGCTAACGCTCTTCCCTGGGGAGGGGGGTGATGTCACTACTGAAAAAAAAAATAAATTGGCACATCTGGAAGAGCAATGAGGATGGGGAAACCTCAGCTGGTGCGTCCCTGACACAACGCAGACGTGTCTGTCATCGCCATCACATTGTCGCAAGTTTATACAAGCAACAAGAGGCTGCGCTCCGTAAGCACGGGCCTGGCTGCAAATTACACGCGCAGAAAAATCCGGATTTCAGGGAAGTTTCGTCTGGCCCGAAAAAAAAAAACATTCTGCCCGCGTGTGCAGACGTACAGCCACCATCGGCCAGCCTGCCTGCGTGTAAACACGTTGCTTTCCACCAAACACCCCTTTGCACCAACACGTGCCTTAAACACTTCCCGAAGCAGAGGCTGGGACGCTCGGCTGCCTCTTTCCACCTAAACCTTCCTGCTGATGTAAAGAGGGCTGGGATGCGGCTGGCCAGGCCAAATCCGCACGGAGCGAACCCTGCGGGAGTGCTGACCTCCTCCCTCTCCCCCAGGGCAAGGGATGGAGGAAAGAGAAGGGACCCCGCGAGGCTGCACTTACCATACCGTCGGCTGGTTCTCCAGGCTCGCACTGCATAGTGGAGAACCCCATCCATCCACACCAGAAACCAGCTTATACAAAAGCCCAGCAAAAGTCCCAGCATCAGATCAATCTCTTGCTTGGTTACATTGTCAGTCACAAAGTAATTCTCCGAGGAGTCCACCACTGACTGATCCCCGTCATACGGAATGACATAATGGACATGATGCCTGTTGCAGGGAACAGAAACAGGGAAAAGCATCAGTGGAGCAGAGCAGAGTACGGTTTTTCCATGCAGCGCCTGCTCTTGTGGCCAGGGGCTGGTTGACACCATTCCTTTGAGTTTCTACCAACATCCCTGGGAGCAGAAGTGCCGTCTTGGCTTTTTGCGCTCGTGGCAGCAGAGGAATGGGCAGAGAGCGAGGCAGGGAAGCATAGAAACCTGAACCCATGCCTGGGATTCGTGTCGCATTCCTGACACCGGCTCTCTGTGCCTACGGTCATCATCTGTAAATGGAAGATAACGTTAAGGACAGCGTGAGGCCGGCGTGGTCACCCCCCAGAGATGTAAAGGGCGCTGCTGCGTCCGTGTTCGCAGGCAGAGGTCAATAACGCTTTGCTCCCGTGCGTACGCACAGGGAGAGGGCAGCTGTGCAGCCCTGCCAGCGCCGTCGCAACCGTCTGCCTCACAGGAGCCCGAGGAGTCCTCTGCGACGCAGCACTGCCCGCCCTGGCAGCTCCATGGCACTGTGCTGCTCCGCGTCCCATCTCTCAGAGCAAAGCGAGAGTCGTCCCTTCCACGTATCAGAGCAGAGCGAGTTTACAGCCATGGAGGAAGTGCTTGAATTCATCCGCAGACAGCAGATGGCAGAGACCCTGCAGCGCATCGCTCCTGGAAAAGCCACCCAAGCTCTAAGACCGTCTCAGGTTCTCTTACTGCGGGAGCGGGGTGCTTTGGGATGGGGGGGGGGTCTCCCTCACCCTCCCCAGGAACAGGCAGCAATTACTGCCTGTGGCAGAGAGCAAGAACTCTCTCCTGGCACAGGAGCGGCCAGCAAACCTCCCCGTAGTGCCCCGAGTTCTGCCGGGGGTGAAGCTGCAGCTGAACATCACCGTGAGCTCTGGCAGCACTGGGGCTTGGGAAGGTCTCCTGGCCTGACCCTGCTGGGTGCAGGATCTGCCAGCACCCTGCCTCCCATCCCGTCCCATCCCGTCCCATCCCATCCCATCCCATCCCATCCCATCCCATCCCGTCCCATCCTTCATCACTTGCTGGAGACATGGGCCTTGCATTGTGGCCGGTCTCCAACAAAAAAAAAAAGCCATCAGGTCAGTGCTGTCCCCAGAGAGCAGAGCGCAGAAGCGCGGCAGATGCCCTGCCCGGGCATCCGGCAGGGAGGGCCACTGTGCCACAGGCCGCTGGTGTCCTTAGGGGGACAGCAGGGACCCTGGAGCTTTCAGAGACTTCTGTCTCTCTCGGGGGTTCTGGAGAGGCTGGCCCCACGCCTCACGCCTGAACGGCGACTGCATTCGTTTGTGCAATGAGATGATGGAGACCAAGCTTGGGATGATGCCGGACTGCTTGGAAGACCCCGGTTAACTGGGGAAAAGCAGGGAAATGGCAGGGGTGGAGCGAGGGAGTTGTAGAGCAGAAAAAAATAAGGCCAGTCTGTGGGGGCTGAACGGGAGGGGACCCGCTGTGACAGGCGAGCTCAGCGTGTGGGAAAGGAGGATCCCAGATGACAGGGGATGCGGGATGCAAAGCAAAACTGGAAGCAAGCGGCTCTGGAGCCTCTGCATCTGCTTTAAATGGCTCTTAACCTTCCCTGAGAGCAGGCAGGAGCCATGAGGCTGCCCGGGCTCAGCGCTCAGCCATCCTGCCTCCCCACGCGGCCTGATTTAGAGGCAGGCACTGCCCTCACTGCTGCCAGGGAGCCCAGGAACGGCCGTCCAGCCGCGGCGAGGGGTGCGGAGCCGCCCCAGGTGCCTTGCATCAGGCCACCACAGCAGTTCACAGCGCAGACACGTCACCGGTGCTCCCAGCTCCAGGCCAGGGCTCCCCCCAGCATTGCCCACCGCCACCCCCACCAGCATCACCTACCCTCACGTCCCCTCCCACATCCATGGGCCCAGCCCCGCCGCCACACGCCGGAGAGGAGGAGGAGGAGGATACCGAGGAGGATATCGCTGGAGGCCTCTGAATATGCATGAGGTGCAGGTTGCTCAATAATCATGCCTGAGAAACGTCCAAATATTTACACAAACAAACCTCCACTCAAAGGAACCTACTGAAAACAGCCCTAATCTCAGCAATGACTTAATGGAGGCCACCTGCACCACAGGCACCGGCTCCCGGCACATCGAGGCACGTAGGGCTGGTGTACAACCTGGCGCCATGGCATGGGGGCGTGGAAAAGGCTGTGGGGATGGGAAGCCCATCTCGCCATGCTCCTGCTGTCTGGTTCCGCTCCCCAGCTGCACCCAGCAAAGGACCCAGTACCAGGGACCAGACTGGGGCAGCAGGAGAAAGGGGATGCATCCAGGCCAGCTCTGACGGCAGCTCAAAGCAGCCTCGGAGGCTAAGGGCAGGCCCTGCTCGTGCCTCCTCGTGCTGGTTGGCTTGTACCCAGAGGTATTTTCCTCCATTTGGCTAGGGAAAATCTAGGGGGAAGAGGGTGTGAGAGGGAAGGCTCCCAAAAAGGGAGCTCTTATTCATGAATGGGAGGGCTCCCGTTAATTTCAGGAACACATTAACTTACTCCCTTTTGCTTCTTGCAGTACAGAAACAGCCTAAGGGCTGAGTCCACAAACGCCTCCAGAAACCCAGACTCCATGAAATGATCAAGCGCTCGAGTCCCTCGGCAGGAGCTGGGATGTATCTCCACTGCACCGCTGGGTCACGACCCACAGGGCTACCTAAAGCCACTCCATGCAGAGCATCGCTAACACGCAGCCATCTCTGGGGTTGAGAGAAGCAGAAATTCCCAGACACATCAAGGACAGACCCATTCCTGGGACGGGAGCGCAGACCTCTCGCCACACATGAGGTGGCTTTCACGGAGGGTCTCAGCCCTGTGCCAGAGGAGAGTCCTGAGTCCTCCCCTCCCGGTGCCACGCTCCCCCAGCGCTCAGGAGCAGGGATGTGCCCGCAGGAATCACGTATGTGCACACACACACGTGGAGCACGGCCAGCACCGCAGTAACACGGGACACAACACTCTCCTCACGTGCTTTGACATGAGGGTTCTTCCTACCACGCTGTCTGGTGTCGTCACAGCTCTGGTTCTCTGCGTGCAGGGCACTGAGGAAGGGACACAGTCACCTCTTCCCTGCCTTGTCCCTCTCCTCGGAGCAGGCTGACTCTGCACTCTGCAGTGGGATCTCCTCCAGCTCTCCTACCTTCCTTTGGTCACCACTCCCTTTGGTCTTACCTTGGGGGCAGCAGTAAGGGCCTGACACTCCTTTTGTGTTTGCAGCTCCCTTTCCATATGCAGGGGACTGTCCCCAAAGCCCAGTGACTTCAGAGTCCAGGCTCAGAGGTGAAGTCCCTGTTTCTGCCTTGTAGCTTGCATAAAAATCACAGAATGGCGGAGGTTGGAAGGGACCTCTGGAGGTCGCCTGGTCCCACCCTGCTCGAGCAGGGCCACCCAGAGCCAGTTGCCCAGGACCATGTTCAGGCGGCATTTAGATGTCGCCAAGGAAGGAGACCACAACCTCTCCCAGCAACCTGCCCCAGCGCTCAGTCACCCTCCCAGTGAAAAAGCATTTCCTGATGTTCAAGCAGAACCTCCCGTGTTTCAGTGTGTGCCATTGCCTCTGGGCCTGTCACCGGGCACCGCTGCAAAGAACCTGGCTCTGCTTTCTTCACACCCTCCCTTCATGTATTTACGTGCATTGATAACAACCCCCTGAGCCTTCTCTTCTCCAGGCTCCGCAGCACGATGACTCTGGGTCTGTAGGTCATTTAGATCCAGAGGCTGCGGATGGAGCGAGGCGGACACGAAGACGACATAACCAGCTCTGGGCTGCCACTGGCGTTGGCCACAACTGTTTTCAACACACGCTCTCTAATGTGACTGCACCGACGCCCCTGCATCCCCAAGGAGCCACCAGGGGCTTCTCACACGGGCCACAGAGGGAGGAAGCTCCAGGAAAGGATGGCTGGTTGACCCTTTCTCACTGTCCATGTGTGGGCTGGGCACACGAAGTCACCACTGGCTTCCAGCATTCCCTAAGGACGGATTCAGTCCCGACAGTACCCCTGTGCCAGCCCTTTGCCTGGACAGCCTGGAGTGCTGTGGGACAGCCGTGCCCGGGGGAGAAAGGAGTCGGTCTTGTGTACGCTGAGCCACCAAGAAGCCCAAAGGCGATTCATGGGAGGCAAAATTCAACGGGCAGCAAAAACTTTGACGTGTCTGGATTCAGCAACTTAACTTTCCAAGCATCTGAAATCAATGTTAGACGCCACGTGCAAATATCCTTAAAAGAAAACCCTTTTGTCACTAAAGCACCCCAGGCAAGCACTGGAGGGCCTGCGCCGCTACCTTCCAGGCAGCTTTGGGGAACCCTGAGTTACCGGCGTAGGGCTACGCAGTGGGCATGCCGGTGCCAGGTTTCCACTCTGCAGAGTTTTCTGGAAAGGGTTTAGCAAGGCTCAGGGAAGACGAATTTTCTCTGCTAGTGCAACAGTTGGGAGATCTGGGCTGCTTCGTTTTGGCTTAACGGGACTGAGTGGTGCCACTGAGATGGGGAGCAGGACAGGGACAGACCCTCAGAAGTTTTCTGTTGCAGCTCAAGCCCTCGGGGATGTCACAGGAGTGATTCGCAGACACGGGCACATCAGCACAGCATGTTATTAATAGTGTGCAAAGGTCCAGGGTCCCCGCCGCATATCAAGGGAATTGGAAACTGGAACGTGGCCTGGATGGCTCTTGGGGCTGGATCCAGTGAGGGAATGGATCACCTCTAAGCTGAGCATGACGTGGGTGCAGCAAGTCACCACCACCTCCAGGGCAGTGCTCCTCCAGGGAGGGCAGGCGGTGCTGGAGACCAGGCTCTGGGAGGGCAGTTTCGGAAACGTGGACGTCGAGGGGCTGACACAACCCTCCAGACGGTGCCTGTTTCACCAACCAAAGAGCTTTGAGAAGGAGAAGAGATGAAAATCTCCTCCGGCCTCGCATGACCTCAGCCAGAGGAATGACGTGGGTGTGAGGACTCAGGGGTTCACAGCACCCTCAGCTGCGCGAGAGCTGTCACTAAGTGGTCCTCAAAAGGGAAAACCATGTCCTGAGCACCTTCCTTTGCAAGACAAAGCTGTACCAAATAACCTGAGCGCCAGTCCCCGGGCAGTTCAAGCTGGGACCAGTTGTCACAACAGATCCAGGACAAATGGTGCCTACTAGGTTAATCGTGCGCCACCTCCCTTCGTGCCCACCGCCTCCCCTTCAGCCATGCCCACCCTTGATGTGGCGGACCTTCCACGGGAAGCAGATGCAATTGTAGGCACAGAACTGTAACCGGCCTTCAGGCCAGGAACACCCTCAAAAGCAGGAGGGTCTGGTGATGGCCAACGACTGCTCTCCTGAGGCAAGTGAGGGACTGGCTTTGCCACTCCGTCCCCAGCAAGACGGCACCCGGCTCAGGTGGGAAACTGAAGCTGCTGGACAAAGCCCAGCACTTGTGTCTGTGCCCGTGCGCTTGAGCTGTAGCGTCCCTGCCCCCTTTCCCAGACTCTGTGGCAAAGGGGGAAGACATCCTCCCCTCCCTGCCGGGGCTGGAGCAGAGCCTCGGCCAGCACGGCTGGGACATTTCCCTCCGGAGCTGCCCAAAGCGCTATTGTCCCTTCCAGTGACCTTGCGCGTGTGCTGGCTGCTGCAGCCAAAGCACAGCACGGGAGCCTTTAAAAAAGCGCCACCGATCCGTTGTTTTAAATGCAAAGAGCCCGTCCTCTGTCTCTCCGCTTCCCACGTCCCCCCTCCGTTGGGGATGCCGGCACCATGATGCTCCGGCTGGGCCTGGCTCCCCCCTGGGCAGGCGTCACTCTCAGTCGGTCACCAACATGTCACATCTCCTGGGCTCATGCGTCAGCTGTCACAACCTGGCTGGACTGACCCACTCCCCACCTCCGGCTGCAGCAGGATTTGGGGGAACGTGGCTCCTCCTGCCCTGCCCCGGGGCTGCGAGCGGAGATGGAGGGAAGCAAAGAGCATCCCTGTTCCACACCCCTCTCTGACCTTGCAGCTGCTCCCCAAAGGTGCCAACCAGCCCCACGCCTCTTGGGGCCTGCAGACCCGCGTGGACGGCACCATTGGGCAGGTGGAAACATCTCCCCGGGACCCTTCGCACCCTTAACAGCAACCAGAAGCCCCAGAAAAGGCTTGGTGGTCTCCAGCAGCAGGCGATGAGCACTCCCAGCCTCCCAGCACACCCACAGAGGATCTGGGCATGGAGAGGTTTCATGACTTTTCCAGAGTGGCTGGGAAAGGAGGAAACAGAGCAAAAATGTACTTTCTGTGTATCCCCCGACAGCAGTAGCCCGGGACAAGCACTGGCCTGTCCCTCCTCTGAGCGTGGAGGGCAGCGTTTGGCCCCTGACGGGCAGAGCCCAGCGAGCACCATTGTTCAGACCCAAGGTGTCAACGAGACAACGCTGCTCCAGCCCCACCGACCATCCTCCCCGGTCACCGGTGCTGCCAGTGACCCCAGCACCGGGGCAGAGCCCCCGCCAGCAGCCACCTCACACATTTCCACCCTGTGCCCAGCCCGGGAGGAAGCCCATTGCCCTGCAGGGTCTCCACCACACACCAGAGGCTCAGGAGAGGTCCAGCATAGCCCTGCCCTGAGGCTCTCCCTCCTGGATCCCAGCCTAGGGCTGAAGTATCCCTCAGAGGGGAAGAGCTGACGTGAGGGTTGGCCAAGCCCCCAGCTCTGCTGCAGGGTCTTGGCATCCAGGTAAGGCTGACACTCCTCTCAGACCTTTCTCACCCCGCTCACGGGGAGAGACTTTGCCCGGGAGGGACAGACTCACGCAAGGTCACTCAGAAGGTCAGTGGCAAGGAGAATACGTGCCAGAGCTCCTGAGGTCCCTGTCCTTCCCCAGAGAGGGACCTTCCAAGCCCCCCAGGCTGTTTTGACGGGTCTTTGCTCCATGCAGGTGTCATCTGTTCTCTCCAACTCACCCTGCCTCCACGGACGGACGCCCTTTGGTGTTTTTCCTTTGCATGACATCACCCAGCTCCTGATCTGCTGCCAGCTCCCTGCTTCCAGAGAGGACCCTTTACTGGCTGGGACAGAGACAGCGGGACTGGGGCAGTGCCACACGTCTGCAGTCCTCCACAGCCCTGCTCTCTCCTGGGAATAGCTACATCCCAAGGAGGCAGGACCTCCTGCACGCAAGCAGGCCCCAACACAGTGGTTTGGACAGCCTGAATATCTCCACATGCTGAGGACAGAGAGTGCCGGGCTCCCCCGGGGATCTGCTCCAGCAGGCACATTCCTGCATGGCATCAACAGGAGCCAGCAGGAGTGTAAATGTGGCTGTCACCCCTTCTTCCTCCAGAGAGAAGGCAGATGTTAAGAGAGGAACGTGTCCCTGTCTCTGTGCAGGCTCAGTACCAGCACCAGCTGCCAGCGTCCCTGTCTCTCTGCTGGTGCCCTCCCTCCATGCACCATCGCTACACCAGCTTCCCTTCCCCAGCAACTGGCAGGACCGTTTTCCCACTGCGCAGCTGTAAGATGCACCTCGAACGGTCACAGGGGGTCTGGCAGCTTCGCCCTGCCTGGCTCCAGTGCTGCCGGTAGGAAAGCTGTGGGAAAGCACCAGCCCAGCCTAAGAGCGACGGCCCACCTGCGCGGAGGAGAACGTCTGCTCCCCCGCCCCCGCAGCCCAAAGGACCACCCGGCGCAGCTCCCAGAGCGGCACCGCTCCGGTGGCGAAGGCGCTGCCCAGCCCAGGCTCACCCGAACTGGGAAGGGCGGCTCGGTGGACGTTGACAACTTCACGGACCGCAAATAGGCGCCCGCCTTCACCACCTGCATCTTTGCGCTGGAAGGCGAGAAGGGCAGCTTCCGTGCGCCGCTCCAGACCGTGTTGCCTCCCAGCACCTCGCAGCCAGCCCCTTCATCCCTGAAAACCTGGCACAAGCGCGGCCTCCGCAAGCACCTTTTCGGTTCTCCCGTGCGCGGCGAGAGGCCGCAACTCCCTTCTGACATCCCAGACCCGAAAATCGCCCGCCAGGGCCCAGCGTAGCAAGGTCACTCTTGCCTCGGCAAACTGCTACCTTGCTTCTGGCAAACGGTGACGAGCAGCAGGTTCAGCCCCAAACAGCCCCGGCGACCCTGACCCCCCCAGGGATGTGCAGAGCGAGGGCAGAGATCAGCCCCACCAGCACCAAGAGCTCAGCATCCAGCACTGAAGACGGGGCTGGCTTTCCTCCCCAGGTGTCCTCACCCCAGCGGCTCTCCCCAGTCACTGCTCACGCACCCGGCGCTTGGGAAGAGGGGGGGGAAAAACCCAAAGTACAGCCCCCAGCTGCGGGAAATGAGGCAAAGGTTGGCAGAGGGCATTTCAGGAAGAAGCGGGCAGGGTGCCACAAGCTGGCCCTCCCTTTCACTTGTCCTGGGACCTTCTTGCCAGGGTCAGTCCCCCGTGGAGAGGGGAACGGGCGGAGAGCCCAGGGAAAGACACATCGCCGCCCATGAGGAGAGACCCCAGGCACAGCCTCCGTGCAACACAAAGAGCCCTTTGGGGAGCCAGCAGGACCGTCTGCGCTGCTGGCCGTGCGCCCAGGGGCTCCAGTGACCCCAGAGCCACCAAAAGATGGGCAGAGCCTGGGGCACCCCTGGCTTCGGCTCCCACTGCTCCCTGCCAGCCTCCCACCAGAGACCGGCTCCAGAGGGGGACTCGCCGGGTCCCCGCCGCCCCTCCCCGGGGGCAGAAAGCGTGGACAGAAACAAGTGAGGAGACGGAGCTGGAAACACGGCCAGGCCCCATCCCGCTGCCAAGGGAGCGGAGATCCGGGTGCAGACGCACTAACGGCACACGCCTGCCTTTGGTCCCCCACCGGCTGTGGACCCAGCCAGGAGCCGAGCGCCCAGCGCTGCCTCCAGCCTTCCCAGTCTCCCAGCTGGAAAGGGCACTCCAGCATCACACAGGGACAGGGACAGCCAAGGGGTGACGCCTGGGCTTTTCCCCTGGCGCCTTGCAGGGATGAGGTGGGACACAGAGGCCTGGGAAGGGCAGAGCACGGAGCCCCAGATGCCCTGGCACGCCTGGCCTCAGCTGGTACCTGGGACACACGGAGTCAGCCCTGGCTGTCCACTGCCACCACCAGCAAGGTGACAGCTGCCAGCCCCTCACACTGCCACAGGCCTGGTGCAGGCTCTGATTCCCTCTAGCGACGACATCCATCCCACTGTACACGGGGTGCCCAAGGCCAGGACCTGGGGTGCTTGGACATGGTAGACCATTCCTGGAGAAGGGATCCACTCCGATACCCTGAGGAAGATACAACCGGGACAGGAGAGTGGGAGGAAAACATCTCTGAATGACTTTGCTGTGTGACTGACGCCGCAACGTAGGCTAGGGCAGGAGGGAAGAACAGTAATCGCAGCAGCTCAGCCCATTGCACCACACGGCTCTTCATTTATTCCAATTCCTCCTTCCCTTCCCTTTCCGCAACGTTTACTCATGTTCCCCATTCCTCCCCGCAACACACCGAACTGCAGCCAGTTCCCTCCTCCAAGGACTCCCTTTGGTTATCGGCAAATCGGGAGTCGTCCTGTATCGATCCCCGTTACCACCGTTCACAACATGCTCCGGGACGCCCCCTTGCCCGGCGCAAGGCAGATGCCTTATGGCTCATGCCATGAGCGCCGAAGGCCTCACTCGAAGCACCTGGACAGCTGGCAAAAAGGACAAGGCACGTCCAGTGTCGTCTGCCTTCGGAATCAGAGGACTCGGACCCCCGGCATCCGGGCAGCAGGTCAGAGCTCGGAGGGAGCAGGTGAGGGTCGCAGGCCAAACCGTAGCAGGAGGCCACACAAAGCCCCCCGGCACAGGGATGCTTTGTGCGAGTGTCTCCCGCACCAGCGCGTGAGCAGGGTGAAAGCGATGCCCGCGCACGACAGGGGCCCATGCGCAGGAGCGGAGCCCGGGATGCTATTTCTGTTGGCGAGAGCCGTTGCTTCTACACACCTGAGGCAACTGGTAAACTCCCGCGTTTCGCCTCCTCGCAGATCCACGCCTGACAGCCTGGAAGCTGTTTTGTGCACTTTCTAAGAAATGACCTAACTACGTCTGGGGAGAGTGCCATGGCTAATTTATCTGCCTCAACAGCTTCTCTGCAGACACAGAGGTAGAGGAGGGAGGAATGCCCCTGCCACCTTCCCAGCCCTGGGCAGAAGGGACACTTTGCCAACGCCACCAGTGAGACCCGGCGCTCCTCAGTCGCTCCAGACCATGTTAAAGTCTATCACCAGCAGCCAGTTTTCACCACCACTGAACACAGCTGTGACAGGCAAAAAGAAAAATTGGTTGAAGAGGCAGAGGAAAACTCTTAAACTAGTGAAAGAAGGGCAACTAGTGAAACTAGTGAAGAAGACTCCAAAAAAATTACCTAAGAAAAAGCCAGTCCCTGCCAAAAAAAAAGCCTGTGGATATTTCTTGTCCACAGTCTTCCCAATTGACCTTAACACGGAGGTGCCCAAGGAGCCGGGTATTTCGGGTGTGCTTACCAGGTCACCCAGGGCCTGGCCGCATTTGGCCCTAGAGGTGCTGCTTATTCGCTGTTCTGCCACAGGAGCCTGAGGAGGAACCGTGGGGAGAAAGGTAACGATCACCTTCGGTGAACAAAGCCCAGTGGAAGGGCAAAGCCGGTTCCCTTCATTAAGCTACGCACATCCCGGTTTCAGCTCAGCTTCCACACCAGGGACACCAGAGGGATGTGACGCCTGGGAGACGCGATGCAGCGGGTCCCAGGGGCGGCTCAAAGAGGAGTGAAGCTCAGTCTAGATGTTGGCGGTGGCAGGGGAGGGCTCCCCAGCACGTCCTTTGCCTGGCACAGCCTCACGCTGCTTTACTCCCCCGCCCCAGACAACAAACTCTCCATCAGGCAGCGAGGAACCAGGCGCAGGAGGGGAACGAGGCCTCCGGGAGCACAGGAGAAGGATCACCAACAGCAGTCCCGAAGAGGAGAGAGAGCTTCACACCCCCCCCCCCAAAAAAAAACTCAGCCCCAGGCTCTGACACCACGAGCAGCCAAAGCCGTGACAAGCCGAGCGCCTCCGCGGTTCCGCACGGCACAAGGAGTGCTATGTTTAGGAGAATTAAACATTGCCACACAGCCATGGAGAAAGGTGAGTATTTGTCCAGTCATAAACTTGTACGCAGCAAAGGCATTCCTGCTGGCACAGAACACCCGCCCCCCGATGCTCTCAGCTTCCTAAACCCTCCCCAAAAGCAGAGAGCGGCTCCCTCGGCACACTCTGCCCAGCACCGTCGCCACCTCAGGAGAGAAGCCACGGAGAATTAAAAGCTGATCAGAGATCACAAAGCCTCAAAGTGACACCGTCCTAGACAGCAACGCTCCTTCCTGGCCACGGATCCCCTCGGTCCTCCAAACCCCCTTCCATTTGAGCCAAACAACCACCAACCGCAACACCCGGACCACAAACGCACCGAGAAACATCACAGCCCAGCGACGACAAAGGCAAAATGACAAGCGTTCAAATCAAAGTTACTCACTTTCCCGGGGCTCGCGGATGCATATACCCAAGCATGCACACAAAGGAAAATGGACTTCCAGGCCCACAGAAAACTCTTCTTCCGGAAAAATGGGGAAAAAAAAAAAAAAAACCAACCCTGTGTTGATGCAGGAGCTGCTGAGGAAGGTGATACACAGCCAGAATGCAAAAATGGTAGCCCAGCCAGCAGCACCCTGCCGCCGGCCACCACCTGGCTGTGCCTCGCCAATGAGATGAGGTGGGAAGGGGCTGGGGGGGGGAACGGGGGACAGGTGAGAGAGATCTTGCGCAGGTAAACTTACCTCCCACAGTTGCAGTGACAAACTCGGTCTTCCCCTCTCAGATGCGGTAAGATGTAATTGTGAAATCTGTCCAACAACGCATTCATGTCCATCAAGCAAGCTATTGCCTGTAAGAGCCCATAACCAAGGCATCTGGTCAACTCTGGATGATGGAATAAAACATTGACTCTAGTTTGATTGCCAAAGACTGAAGCAGTCAGAAAGAAAATAATCTTCGGTGCTTAATGGGGCACACGCACATGCACACACACGCACACACACGGAGGTGCACAGGCGAAGGGACGGTGCGGGAAGGTTGGGGGGGGGGGGGGAGTGGAGGATGGAAATAAGCAAAATCTCTTACCATAACGATAGAGGCGCCCAGGATCATGAAAATCATGGTGTTTGCATTCATGGACATCAATAGGGAATTGCCAGCGGTCGGGTCCGTCCGCCCCCAGCCCGCGGGGAGCCGGCGGCGGCCGCGCTATTCCGCAGAGCTGGGCCCGGGGCGCATCGCGCTGGGCGCCCGCAGGCTGCGGGGGGCGGCGGGGGGCGGCGGGGGGGGGGGGCCCCCGCACCCGCGCTCCCCCGGGCCGGGGATGCCGCGGGCTCCCTCGCACTGCCCCTTTTTTTTTTTTTTTTTCTTTTTTTTTAATTATTATTTTAATTATTTTTCTAGGACAAATCTGACAGGTAAAAAAAAAAGATTAAAAAAAATAAAATAAAATAATAAAAAAAATATATATATATATCTCTCTCTGTCTTCCCTTCCCCCGGCCTCAGCCGAGGGAGGTGCGCCACGTCTCCGGGAGCGGGCACACACCGCCACAAGCACAGCCCTTCATGCAGCAACTGGAAAGCGAGCCAGCCAAAACCGGGGGGGGGGAGAGGCTGAGGTGGGGGGGGGGGGGGGAGGAGGAGGAGGAGGCAGGCTGCAAAAATCACCCAGTCCGGGGGAGCCTCATTGCATCCTCTTCCCCGACCCTCCCCAAAAAAAAAAAAAAAAAAATCACCCCCTTCCCCCCCCCCCGCTTCCGATGGGTGCGAAAAAAAAATAATTACCCCAAACCACCACCTCTAAAATAAATTAAAAAAAAATATACATTCAAAAAAATAGCCCCCCTCCCGGCTCGGGGCTGCGTGTCCCCGCTGCTCGGCTCCGTGCTGAAAGCCCCCGGTCCTTCCCCCCCCCCACCCCGCAACACCCCAAACCCACCCCCTCCGCTCCCGGGCCCGGGCGGCTCCGCTCGGGGGAGGGATGCGGGATGCAGCGGGGATGCGGAGCCGGCCGCCCCCTCCCCAGCCCGGGCATTTACCTACGTGGGGAGGCGCCGGTCCGAGAGCGGCTCATGGCGAGCGGCGGCAGCAGCGACAGCGCTGCGGACCTGCCCTTGCGGGGCTTCCCCCCGCCTCGCAGCCACACGCTCCTTTTCCCCAGCGAAACCCCGGCAGCGGCGCTTGGCCGCATTTTGAGTCCCACACGCCATCCTCACCCCGCCCTTCCTCCCGCCCGGGCTCGGCCCCGTCCTCCTCGCATCCCGGAGGGACCACCGGGCCGGGGGTGGGGGGGGACACGCCGCCGCCGGAGGGAGCAGGGGGGGTCCGGGGGTGCGGGATGGGATGGGAGCCCCGAACTCCGCCGCGCTTCCCACGGCACCTCCCTCCCTCCGCCCGCTGCTTCCCAGCGACGGCCCCTCTTTGGGGGGGGTCTCTCCAGCCCCCCCTTTGTGTGGGGGGTCTCTCCCCGGCCCCTCTTTGGGGGGGTGTCTCTCCAGCCCCTCTTTGTGTGTGTGGGGTCTCTCCAGTTCCTCTTTGTGGGGGGGGTCTCCCCAGGCCCTCTTTGGGGGGGTCTCTCCAGCCCCTCCTTGGGGTGGGGGGGGGTGTCTCTCCAGCCCCTCTTTTGGTGTGGGGGTCTCCCCAGACCCTCTTTGTTGGTGTGGGGGGGGGTCTCCCCAGCCCCTCTTTGGGGGGGAGTCTCTCCAGCCCCTCTTTATGTGTGGGGGTCTCTCCAGCCCCTCCTTGGGGTGGGGGGGGTGTGTCTCTCCAGCCCCTCTTTTTGTGTGGGGGTCTCCCCAGACCCTCTTCGTTGGGGTGGGGGGGGTGTCTCCCCAGACCCTCTTTGTGTGTGTATGTGGGGGGTGTCTCCCCATCCCTTTGCTCCCGGGGTCCTCCCATCTCAGGGAAGATGCCTGAAGGGGCACCTGAGGGAGGCTGGGGGGTGCCCAGCCCTTCTTTGAGCGATTCCCACCTGGATTTGGCCCCCTAAGAAAAGCCGGGGTGAAGCAGAGACAGGAGACCCTGCTCACTTTTAATAACGGGAATAAAATGACCCCCTACAACTCTGTCCCATCCGTCAAACCTGAGATCTAAGGTCCAAGCAAAAGGTCGTGCTTCAGGTTCTCCCCCGGTTGTATTTCACCAGGCTGTTTGGTCAGTCCCGCTCAGGCCCTGCTTAGGAGCTTCTGGGGAAAAGAAAAGAAAATAAGCGACCAGCTGACAACTTTTTGCTTTCTTGCTGGTTTGTTTGTGGCTCTCTTCAACGTAAGCCGTGCGAATCTGGGTGAGCAGAAGAGATTCCAGCCACCACGTGGGAAATGCGTGGTAGCACAGAGCTCGGTGGCTGTCACGTCGCGTCGCGCAGCGCCTTCATCTCCAGCTCCTCAAGGTGAGTCTCACCTTGCCGGAGCCCCAGGATCATTCATTTCTTTAGGCTTCTCAGGGCCATCCAAGTAGAGTTGGGCTTGTTCGGGGGTTTGCATTCTCGCATCTTTGTTTTCCTCGTTCCTCAGGCCCCCACCAGCCTCCTTATGTAAGGACTGGCGTTATATAAACTCCATTCTTCAAGGAACAGTCATTAACCTACTACTGGGTATTGAAAATACCAAAATACTGTCACACAATTAAAATCACTAAATGGTGTCCTCAAATTAGAGCACAGATTGCATTGCAGATTTTCTTTTTTTTTCTTTTTTTCTTTTTTTTTCTTTTTTTTTTCTTTTTTTTTTTTTTTAATAATTAAACCACACACATGAAACATTTGATAAGCCAGGCACTTCACGCAAAAGAGCAGCAGGTGCTGGGAAGGCGCCTCTCGTCCGGTTCCCTCCTCAACAGCCCTCGGCCCTGGGCTGCTTTCGCTTCCGACTGAGCCGGAGGTGGGTCCTACCACCTCTCTGCAGACCTCGGCAGGAGTAATGCAGAGATAATGCAGCTGCTTGCTCTGCTAGTCGTAGAAAACACAGGCATTTTTAAAGTAATGGCCAAATAAAATCACGGGCGAGGACAATCTGAAGACAAGTGGGAAGGGATTTTTGCGTAGGTGAAGTTGTGCCTGGTCCTCAGCCAACGTTTCCCACCTCCCAGCCGTCCTCGGGCTGGGTCAGCTCTCAGCCGGGCTTCAGGCACCGAGGAAAGATTTCCTCAGTGGCTCGGGGGCGAGCGGGTTCCTCAGCGTGCCTCCAGAGGAGCCCTCTTCCCTCGCCATCCCTCTGGAGCAGAAGTCCTGGCTGGCGGGGATGCCAAACCTCACCGCTGTGATGGTTTTGTTCTTGCGCGCGCTGCACTCCCGGTTGCACCTCGTGCCCTTCACCTCCCGCCTACAGCTATCGAGCGGTGGGGCTGCCCCATGGTCAGCAAACTTCAGCCCAGCCCTGGGCACAACGGCGCTAACGAAGGGGGCAGCGCGAGGGTCCTCTCTTGCCCCCTCTGGCACCACCCAGCGAGCAGGATTGACTAAATCCAACAGGCTCTCAGGGCCGCCAACGGGGAGAGCAGCCATGAAATTACCGCCGTCTCCATTAAATCCAGTCGCCACGCAGAACGCCACGATCTCCCGTGGCACTGAATTACAGCAGCAATTCCTTCTCCTCTCTCCGCTCCATCCTCCCTCGGTTGGCAGGAGCACCAAGCGACACCTGCCATTCCGCAGCCAGGAACAAACAGCTCACACTGGCTTTCGTTCAGCGCGTCAGGCAAACAGGTTCCTCATGGTTCTTGCCGGCCCATTTTCAACATGCCCAGACCTGGCTGGACACTGGGAAGCTCCTCTTGCCCCATCCTCCTGACCCCACCACGTCTAGGCGTGCTCCTTCGCCTTGGCGCAGACTACGACTGGGTCTCTCAAGCAGCAGCTCTTCGCAGCAACCCGCGGTGGAAACGCTGAGTTCCGCACAGCCACGGCAGGGATCAGACCGGAGACAACCCGGGCAAACAGGAGCAGACTGCCTCTTCTTGCGGAAACAAACCAACATCTCTGCGAGCACCCACTGATGTCTTGGCTGCTCACAGTCCCGTGAGCTGCAGACCCAAGAACGACCCGAGGCCGTGCGCGGTGTTCAGCCCATCTGGCCGTTCGTCTGCGTGTCTGCGGGAAATAAGGCCAAGAATTTTCTCCAGCGACTTCCAGCTAATGAAAAGAGGCAGCAGGGACGGGCCGTATTTGAGCAGAGTGACATGATCCTTGTACGAGCCAGGACTGTCTTCTTAACGGAGGTGCGAACAGACGCTTAGTTTGGGGTTGCCACCACAACGGTTTTACAATGGGTTTGTCACACTTGTTCCCAATCGCTTTAATACCGCTGGAATTGAGCTGCTCCTTTTTGAAAACAAGCACCCGCACTACCTATGGCTCCTGGTCGGCTTCAAGTCTCACGTTGTACCGTCACCACCGTCCTTGGGCAGGTGAGTCCATCGTCTGCACTACAAGACCTCAGCAGCATTTGGCCAACCCCTAACCAAGCGCCCACCGCCTTTTCCTTTCTTCTGGCCCAACCCTGCTGTGGGACCTGGCGCTGCCACCCAGCCCCCTTCCGAGCTCAACACCTGAGGGCTTATAAAGTGTCGTTTAAACCCCAGCAACACTGGCTAAGATGACAAAAAAGACCAGAGCGCTCTGTAGGGGAACCACCTCGGATATTTTTTGCCCTGTGAGCATGCGGCCCCAGGTAGGAACATTGTCCCAAGCCACGTCCGCAGGAACTGACCCCCTCTACTTTCCTCCTGAAGGGAGCACTGACCTCAGCTGACGTTCCGCGGTGTCACGCAAGTGAGAATTTATGGAAGAGACCAACAACAACCAGAGCTCACATTTCTCTCGTTGTTATTTTTTCTCTTCTCCAAGAGCCCACTCAGCTCTCCTATACCCTCCCTATACTCCACTGACTTTTTTTATTCCCCTGTTTTATTACTCCCGTGCCGGTACAAGCGCTTGTGTTTGTCTTTGGTGGTACCTTCTCCTGAGCTCCTACACGTATGAGAAACAGAAGTCGAAGCTGGCTAATCTGCCTAGCAACAAATTCATTAGGCTGCTGCGTTGGGAAAATGTAGCCGGGCTCATTGATGTCTGCACAGGCAGCACCAGCGATACCGAAACCTGGGGAAGAAGGCTCTTGTCCACCATACGCGGTCTGATCGCGTTGTCTGTGTTACTCCGTGCACTCGGCCTTACAGGCAAGCGAAGGAAGCCAACGAGAGACACCTTCAGGGTAAGACACCAGCGGTGCAGAGGGGAGGAAAGGCATTGCTCTTCAACCACCTTTTATTTACATAAATCTCTTTGAAAGTCATGCTGATGTCTCTGACAGACAGAAGAATGCTCATGGATGTTACGAAGGTCTCAAGCAAGACGAGAAACACAGAAAACGGACACAAAATCAGAACTGACTTGCAGGAAAGAAAAACAGACGGCAAACTAGAGGCAAAGAGGGCTCTGCTGCTCCGCGCCTTACGGACAGGACCCGTGGAGGGCTGATGCGAGAGATGGAAACCTCAGGAAGTTCTTGGCAAAGACCTGCCCACGCAGGAGCAGCATCAACTTCGTGGCAGCAAGAGAGCAAAAAATCTTCTAAACGCGCTTCAATCACTGCTGTTCGTTAATCAATACGGCCTTTCAGAGAAAGTGAAAGAAGCGAGAGGAACGCTGACAAAACATCATCACTACATTTAGAAAGGGAGGGACCCCTGGGAGGAATACTCTGCGTTTTAAAGCCACCTCTGCTGGCCTCATGGCAACGGGGAGGACACACCAGAGAGCCGAAAACTCTCACTTCCAGCAGGAATCTCCCATCACAGCCGCGTTCTGAATACCCCCAGTCTGTGCTCACAAGGCGTTAGCCCTTCTTCGCTTCCCTTCATTAACGGCGGCCAAGGATGGGGCTCAAAAAGAACCAGACCACCTTTCAGCGCGGAGGCGCATCCACAGGAGCATCGGCGTTCCCCCACGGCAGGGGCGAGCACACCACCGTCACGTACACCCCGCCCCAACTCAAAGGAAAAACACGTTCTTTTCCCCCCCTTTCCTTTAAACCGAAGTTTCTCTCGAAATTTCTTTTTGACACAGAAAATAACTTTGGCCTTGTGTTTAGCCAGTTTATTTTACACCTACGTATATATTTGTGGGTGTGTAGACACATGTGTCTCTCGAACAAGACCAGGACCCCGCAAAATTCCTGTATAAACTGCGCTTCGTTGTGGATTTCAACGCAGATGAAGCACGGGGAGACAAAGGAACTATATAAATGCATATATTTTCCACTAACCTTTAAGTTAAATGAGAAGTTACGTGTCAAAGTAGGAACAGCTTTAACTAAAGGACAAGTTTTTCTCACAGAAATTTGAAGTACTTTGAATGGGACTGTGGATGACTCAGAATACTTGTGTCCATCCAGGTCATCCATCCATCCAAACGTCCTTCCACACACTGGTGAGTAAATGCCCAGCTCCCGGCGTAGCTTTTCCTTATGAACGGAATGTTTCGGACGGAAGGAAGAATTGTGTAACATCCCGTATCCTATACCATGGTTTTAGACCAAGGCTTCTCAGTCCAGCTGAAGCGATTCAGAGAACTGAAGTTCTACTAATTAATCCGTGCTTGGCACTACAGCAACCAGAATTCCCTGCCAGTTACGCAAAGTACAATCTTTATGTAATAAAAAGGACGCTGCTGTAAATCTCCACATACACAAAAAACATGGGTTAAAACATCCTGTTCGGGCTTTCACTGCCTTTCTATGAAATAACACCAGAAAGCGCGGTTAGGATGAATCGAGCTGGAAGTAGGAAACGTTTTCAAACGCTCCCCAAGCTTCCCCTTGCCACAGAGTGGACCCCGGGACTGATGCCGTGGAGGGAAGGCAAACTCTGCTCAAAATACTCAGTACCGTCCCTGCTTGAAACATCTTTTTAAAGAGCTCAACGAAAAGCAGTGCAGTCCTTACGGAATCATCTTCTCCCTCTGGCTGTAAATATCCCCATGGTAACAAGCGATGGTATCAGACAGACAAACGAGCAGCAGCAGAGGAGGCTGAATGAAACCCTTCAAACACGGAGTCTACAGAAACGACCCGGGACGAGCCACTCGGAAGACACACACCCTGCAGACCTTATCACAACTGCTGCTCGAGCCCCCCCCAACCCCGAATCGTTCCCATCTAGCCGTTCATCCTCCACAAAATTTTTTGGCTTTACGGTATTTTTAACAGACGAAAAAAAACAGCACAGGTAATTCAGGGATATTAAAGATTCCCGGGCCCCGAGTCCGCTGCGATGACCCATTTGGACCCCATCCAGCACAGAGACGGAGCTGGCAGAGCTCTGGGTTTGCAACCACGGCCAGCCCCCAGGTGCCAGGAGGGGAGAGAGGGGCCTGGCTCAACAGACTGCAGGATTCCCAACTGCAGAGGGGTATTTTCAGACACGGACTTACACAGTTTTCAGGCGTGGAGCTGATGCCTTTTAATACACGCGCGCGTGTGCTCACCGAAAGAGGTTCAGTAGCGCTACCGTATGACTTCGGACACACACAGCTCAAGTCGTCTGCGTAGATGGGTAACATCGCCCTAAATCGAGAGAAAGAACTTGGCACTAACTTCCCGCGTGTGCGAAACGATGAGAGTTAAGGAAAATGAGGTGATTCACGTGAGCTGTCAGAGGTCAGCGATGGAAGGAGAGAGCAGCCAGGAGCTCAAACCCCATCTCACGCGACTTCACTTCTAACACGATGTTTAGAAAGTTGTCCCGACATACCCAGGCATTAAAGACAGACCTCATTTGCCACAAATCGGTTACAGGTTTCTTTAACAAGACAACTTCAAGATCTTCTCTTGCCTGTAAGCAGCAACACTTTACCATTCACATTTCGAATGTCTAATAATTTGGGTTGTTCTCACTTTTAACTTCTATCCGTTTGAGCAAAGGGAAGTCAGAGGTTTTTCTCCTTTTGCACACACGTACTCAGTTCCTGGGTTTGGAGCCGTGACGAGCATGTTTGCTATTGCTCTATGGAAGGAAAATGCTTCTAGTCAAGACACCCTCCGGTTTAAAAAAAGCGCTTTAAACGATTTCTATTGACAGTGGAGTTTGCTGTTTCTCCCCACCTTCCTTATAGAAGACATATATTGAACCAGCCCTGACTGCTGCGGTTACAGCCTCACAGGCTTATTAATCTCACGCACGGTAACTCAAAAGCAATTAAGATCCCCAAAGATTTCCTGGTAGTGCCCCAATTTCAGCAGTTCATTCCAGTTCAACACCGGATCGAAAACCATTAGGAGCTGCCCAGACACAGGGCCGCTCTGCGCAGGGGACACGGCTCACATCTCTCCATCCCCGTCAACCTCTTCTTGCTGTCACTCCCCTCCCCAGGACACTTCGAGTAAGTGACCATTCTTGTCCTACTTCGGATAATTTGCGTTTTACCTCGCAGAGAACAGGCAAGCTCACTTAGCTTCTATTTTGAGGACAGACAAACTTCCAGGCTTTTTCATTTTTATTGGATGCTTCCAACTTTATATCTAATAATAAACAGATACTCGTATTTCCATTGTTCCATTCATATCCGCACGTAGTTCAGCCATTCTGTCACATTAAAACAATAAAAAAAAGCACAACTGAAATAAAATAAATTTGTAAGCTGGAAAAATACATTATAAACTTATATTCAAGAAACATTCTCTTTATAATTAAATACCTACTTGTAATAAGTAGGATTTAAAGAAAAACTTGATTTTCATTTTTTAAATAGGTGGCCTTTGCGTATACTTTTATCATCTCATATGTACAGCCCCAACCAGTATCTCTGCCTACCTGTGACAGAATACCTGAAACAAAACAAAAAGACACTGAAAAGGAGTTTTTCCAACAAAAAAAAAAAAAAAAAAATCAATATTAATTTCCCAGGAAAATACAGTATAATCAGAACTTTAAACACATGCTTCCCTCATCTGTATTAAGGCCTAAGAGACAGATGTGCTTTAATAAAAGCAGACAGTATGAAGAAAAGTCCTTCCACTTTTCTCTTCAAATTCCTGTAACAGCTCGTCTATTTCATTTTCCATGTCTTCTGTGTGCTGTATCTAGAAAAGAAGAAAAAAAAGAAATACTAAGCAACCAGACTCCAAGGATACCATGTAGTTTAGAAAACTGTAATAATTCAATGCTTTTGGCTTACTGTGAAATCTGAACCAGCAGGCTGCCCCGAAACGGTGCAGCGCTGGGCACTTTATTGAGATCCCCAGCATTCCCAAATGTATATATACTCCCCATCGTGTTTATCTGCATATCCTTCCTTCTCCAGCCCACTGAACTGGCACTTAACGAGTACTTTGTTGAGGAGGCAACATCCATCCTCGCTAGGTAACAAATGGAAGCTTCAGAATAGCTACAGGCACACCGAACAGATGGCTAAAATTTCAACTCCTTGAACCCTCTTTGGCTTTTTGAATCTGGAAAGGATTTCACACCAGAATAGATCACACAGGCTGGAGTTTAAAAAACAAAAAAAAAAAAAGCCTGTTGCCGCAGCGGAATAGGTGACCTCATCAACTTGCCCACTGTAAAAGGACGGGGATCCTTCCTCTGTTCCCTCGACAGTCACATCGACTGGTCTGAGCGCAGCTTATTTCAGTCCTGCTTCAAGAGCTACGGCCCCTGAACGCGGATGGCAGAAGGCACCGGTTTTTCCTTCCACATCACGCACGCAGCAGGGCGGGACTATTAGATAAACCTGTATCGGATGTTTTTCAAGTATATCGTGACCCAGAATGCAAGCTGATGTTTAAATCCCACATGTTACAACTGGTTTTTTTTTTGAAATGGATGTTTTTGCCGTAAACAGCGTTCTGAGTATGGGCTCAACGTGCGCGGTGCTTTGCAACGCTGCTTTTCCCATCAGCTATCGGCGCAGTGGTTTTGAACGCAAAGACCCGGCATCCACTTTGGAAGCCGTGAACTCGGTTACAACCCATCGGTTTGCACAACAGCCCCAAAAATAACCACAGGAATCAGGAAGCTTGCGTCTCTCGACACGGATTTTACTGAAAACAACTTTTGCCACGTGCGGCACTTGAAGGAGGACGAAGCAGGGCCCCCGCAGGCAACGAGCCCGCTCTACTTACACACTGGCAGAGCTCGCAGATAAGGAAAGCGCCCAGGGTGGCCTCCTCGTGGTTATCCTGGATGTCCACGTTGATCACATGTACCGGCTGACACGTCTCCTGCTCTCTGGAATTTAAATCTAGTTGAAAACAAAACACACGTAACAGGAAAACTCTGGGTGGAACGGCACCATATTTTACACAAACTATTCGTAAGATTTTAAAAAGATACGTAAGATTTAAAAAAAAATAAACATTGCCCACCTCTGCCTTCTCCAAACTTGTTTTTGGAAAAGTGTTAATTTAACATTATCCTAAACAATAGTCCCTCTTATTTAAAAAATGAGGGATAGATTTTTGGAAACAAAAGAATTCAGTTTTGTGGAAGGGTCACGACGGCTTGTTTGCCCCGCTTGAGAAAAGTTACTGCTCACCTTACTCTGAGAGTCTTTAAAGACCAAGATCAATATTCTCAAAAGTCAAGAATGATTTTGGGCATCCTCATCTGGAGAGTTTTAACAGTTTATTTTTTCAAAAAAAGCACTGTACAGCCAACACTCATCGGCAAACCTGTTGAGGCCTCCATTTTAAATGTCAGCTGTCACATCTAGAGCCATTTGGTGGCACTCAGGCCTTCTTCTTCTCATTGGTCAATCATGAAGGGTGTTACCATGAAGTCAAGACACATGAACAACCGGAAAATTAGGAAGCGGTTGCTCTTCACCTCCTTTCCTCGGGACACTCACCTAAAACCCCAGAGCGAAAGCTGCTTTCTTTGCGAGACGTGCTGAACTCGCTGGAGATCCATTCAAGCACCAGGGCAGCTGCTCTCAGAACTTACCGATACATTTCAAACGCTTAAAGATTCAGAACACTCGGCTTGCAGAAGCCCAAATGTATCGTGCTCTGTATGCAGTAAAATTACTGAAAATGGGTTCTGTTTTACCTCAAGCCAGGACAATTGCTTGTGACATGACCACTGAGGACTGAAGGGGCAAGGCAAGAGCATTTAAATTGTGTGCATGGTAGTCATTCCGTTGGCTGGTCTTTCAGGGTAAAGCAAAGACCTTAAACCTCAGCTAAGCCTGTACCTGGCATTTCCAGAGGCAGGGCTCCCAGCCCAGGAGCTGACTGAGTCATTGCCCAAACCCCATGACTCTGGCTGAGCTCACGCCGCGCTCCTTGCATTGTGTTCGTGCAGAACCCAATCCCCAGCTGAGATTCTGCCGGCATCTCTCACTGACTCATTTAAGGGCAAAGCCGTAGCACGTTTTCAGTGCACTAACCACACTCAAGAACAGTTTCTCCACCTGTACAGGAGGCATTTGTCGGGGATAAACTGCTTGGCAGGTCACGGGGAGTCTTCCGCAGACAAGGCAAGGGAAGCTGCATAAGGAAGACGGCTCGGATTTCACCCATCAACCCAGGGTGAAAAAGTGGTCTTAAAATTGCTATACATACACATTCTGTGTAGCTGCCTACACCAGCATCTTTTAGAAATAAGTATCCGGCCATCATTTCTCTGGTACATAAAGTCTAAGTCAATGGACTGGAGCTCTTGCCCCTGCTGGTGTTCCAGCAGCAGCAGTCAGTGGAGACAGGGACGTTTCCAGATTTGTGAAGGACTTCAGGAAGGAGAGGGGGGGGAAAAAAAGCACTCAAAGGTAACTTGGTTTATGAGTTCAAGGTCCTTACCTTCTACTACTTGATCATAGACTCTTTCTTCACACGTTAGGATCAAATCAAAAACATCTTTGCAGTTCTGGAATCTTTCTGGTCGTGGCTTGATTCTCTTATTTCTGTCCAACATGTGTAAAATCCCATTCTGTGTGTATCTGAAGTTGCTTGAGTTAAGTACCTTTACTTTAAGAAAAGTCATGGTTTTGAGCAAATGACCAGTACGAGTTAAATTATTACTGTATCTTTAAAATAAGATTCTTTCTGTTTGCAAATATAAAGATCAGCGACCGCTAAATGGATTCCTACGGTGGCAGCAAGATCCCCACCCGGGTAATTCATGCAGCTCCTGGTGTTCAGAGACCTGTCACTGTCATTAGTACAATGGCGGAGACAGCTTTAAAAGGCCCTCATGAGTTCCTCAGAAGGACAACTTTTCTTGGGCAACTATTTTTATATCCATAATGCTTAGAACACACAGACTTAGCTGTTTGCGTGAGCAGGATGTCCTACATTCACTTAAGTCACTGCCCCTCACTCCAGGGGCCTCTGTCTTCAAAGTCAATTATATGGCGTTTCTGGTGTCACCCGCACATCTGTATGAAGTCCCAACTCAGGCCTCAGGTTTACGCAACTGAATGGCCAAAGAAAATTAAATCCATCACAGAAACCTTGTTCCTTAAAAATATCCCAAGATATATAAACGGGAATGAAGAAAAACACTGACTTTATGCCTGTCAGAACTTCAGTCGCTGTGTGAAAGGAATCTGTTATGCTGCTCGGTAGCTATATTTATGCTGGTGCTGTAACCCTGAGGCTCGAATTTACACCCTGTATCCCCCCCTTTCAGACGGGATTCGCTAATCCCACTGTCTTCTCAGCCTTCTGGGACACGGTGTTTCACCAGGAGCACCCCAGGGTTGACAGTCACAAATCTGCTCACTTGACTAAAACCAAACTCCCTCCGGAGGCAAAGTTTCATGGGTGAATTAGGAATACCAGGAAAGGCTTGAATTAAGGAAGTCTGGAAAATGATGCATCTTTTCCTTGCTGGGAAGCAGCAGTATTTTTAGCCATCTAGATATATATTTTTAAATTAAAATAGCGGTAAGGGTAACAGTCTATAATTTCTTGAGATAAGAGAAGGATTCTGAGGAAAAAAAAAAAAAACAACCAACTTTCCATCATTAGTAGCAAGACGTTAGAGGTCATCTTGGCTTATTTCCTTGTTGAAAAGGTCGTATATGTACCTAGCAGGTATCTTAATTCTTTTCAGAGAATAGTCCTATTCTTTTGTAGCAAGAGATCAACAACTTTCTGTCTGCCTTTCTGCGGTTGCCCTCTGGTATCTCAAGTTCTGCTGCCCCGGGCAGCCAGACCTCCACCTGCTAATCTATAATCTTCAATTAATATATATAATTAATATATAATCTTCAAAGTGTTCTTCAACAGTTTTCAAGCAAACGGCCTCCAAAGCTTTTAAGTCTTTCAAGTGTTTAAGCTACATTAAAAATTAAACCCATTTTCTACCTGTAAGAGTCTCCTTTACATGGAAAATACATTCAGCGCGATGTGTCTGCATCATTGCGCTTTACTACTTGACCCAAGAAAATTTCAATTTTGAATCACAAACCAAATGACAGATCGTTTATCACAAATATATGCTGGCAATTCTCTCAGCCAACCCACTTCTCTTCAGGTCACCCCCAAGCCTTTTACCACTCTTCTTTCCCAAAAGATTTCTCCCTATATAACTAAAGAATTGTCCTTTATAGCCCAAAGCTCTCTCCCAAGCAGCTCCTGTACACCAGCACCCACTGCTTCCTCACAGCACCCCGGGAAACTCTCCTTGGGTTTGTCATGCCTGGAAAAAAAATCCACTTCGGTGGAGCTATTTCAGACCTCTGGTTATTTGCAAAGCGTGAAAATGATTGCAAAAGCCATTTTCAAAATACTTGTAAACATCTGGCTGCGTTGCTTTGTTCCGTTTGAAGGCGAGCCCTTTCTGGGCTCTACAGTCCTCCTTTCTACATCATGCAGCTCAAGGAAAAAATCCACAACATCCCACACACTTTTTTGGGTTGGTTTTTTTTTTTTTCCCCCTCCCCTTTCTAGGATAAAATGTTGCTGGCATCTGTCCCCTAGCTTTCCTGACTGAGCTTGGAGACAGAATTACGCATATTCAAAAAACCCACACAGTCAAGCTTTCTGCTTCACAGTCGAGCTTTCTGCTGCCAACTTACAGCTATTTTTTTTCCAAGGGTCCATCTGCCTATAAAAGGAGACTGAAATACGCAGTTAGGATTCATGACACTTTCATATTTGGTCATATGTAATCTCTTTCACCTGGAAAAAAAGCAGCATGGCATCCTTTCAGCAAGCAGGGGGAGGTGATCTGCATGAGCATTTTCAACGCATAATCCTAACCCGGCTTCTTTATCTTCATGAGATCAGGAGAATGCAAAGATATTACGACTTATTAACGGTTTCCACTATACTGCCAGATGTTGAATCATTTAAATCAGACTTTGCTTCCCTTCCAACTGATTTCACCTCCACGCTCCCTACCCTGTACCTCTCTGCTCTTTCTTTTCAGCAGTCACTTCTTCAGAAGGCACTCACTCGACTTCCACCCGGCGTTCAGTGCCGTTGTCTGGCCATAGCAGCCTGCTTAACTCTACCACGCTCAGAAAGGCAACAAAACACGCAGACATTGATCTAGGAGGCCTTCACCTACTGCCAACTATTGGTACAGTAAATCCATCACATTATTGCAGTGAGTCCAATTCAGATATCACCTTTATTGGAATAACTATGCTAAACAGATCCACGATATAATGAAATTTATGCATGACAACTCAGTGATGGAACGACTTGATGTAAAAAGGAGATGTTGCATTACAAGTTGTGTTTTTCCAACAGACACAGCATCGTGGCTCACTCTTACGGACACAGCTATACCCAGCTATTTCCATTGTTACTGACTGTGCATTCTCTCCATTTACTTAAGGATATCCTGTAACAATGCACTGATGAAAATATTTTTTAAAAAATAATGAGTTGTGCGTGCGTGTGCATAGATTAAACCCCTAAAGCTTTCATAGTTTCTGCTACCCAAATTTAAAATTCCTGTCAGACACTGGAAATACTTTTACCATCCACTCGATAAGTCTCTGCCCAGTGCACACGGCTAAGCATCCTTCACCCCTCTAATCAGTTTGTCAGCAATTAGCTCACTGACAGGACCTCGAGAATGCTGTTAGCTACGAGCACTAACTGGAAGATGCGTATTGCCGAGAGAGTACAGTCTCTTCCCCCCTTTTTCCAGCCCCTAACAGACCCCACAGCCACCGCTCCGCTTTCACTCAGAAACCCAGGGCACGGACAAAGCGAGAACAAGCAGGTTTTACCAACTGCACGAACAGCAGCAAGTAACGCTGATGCGTTCTCTCTTCTCTCACACTCAGGTTTGCTTTTGCAGATGTCCCTTTCATCAGAGCGTTCGCTTTGAACCGGGCACTTCAAAGCCACTATTACGTGACAAAAGGATGGCCAGAGAAGTCAGCCAGTGCAACAACTGCAAAGAAAATACCAGCGATCCACAATATCCTCTCTCTAAATGCCTTTCCCCCCCCTCACAGCAAGTTTAAAAGTTCTAAAATACCAAAACGTTTCAGAGTTTGTCAAGTCCTCTCCAAAAGTCTCTACTGAAAGCAATTTCAATTAAAGATACTGTATAAACTGTTCTCCCCAAGCAGTAGTTAAATTCAGAAGAAGTTTTACAGAACTGAAAGTCTATTTGCGGGTTTTACCCGTCTCACAGAGAAGTAACTGTTTAATAGTTCCACTTCTCAAAATGCGAGTAAGTCTTGGTAAAAACTGTGAACTTTTGTTGAAGTGAAACTGGCTCATGGGAGAGCATCCACAGGGTAACGTAGATAATCCTGAGCAGCAGAAGTGTTTTCTTGTTCAATATATTCTCATAATTCTTCATACATGATGATTAATTCCTTGCTCTCCCCTCCCCAAACCTGCACTGTATGTCATAAAACCTACAATAAGGATAAAATTTTAAAAAATAAAAGTTTTCCCTACCCCACAGAATACTATTTTTCAATGTCCATATATCCCACTCCCTTGCTGAAACACAACCACGACAACCGTGTTGCTTTCATAAATGTCCCAATTCCTGTTCTGCTGATGGTGTTTCCTGTGCAGCTGATGAGAGTGGCAAAGATTTGGTGCTTACCAGACTATGAAATTCAGTAAAACGTGGATTGCTGGTTTTGCTAGGAAATTGGATCCTCAAACCTGAAAGATATTTCTGGCTATAATTTCGCAAGAGCTACTGTTGGAAATCCATTACGGAAAAAAATCCAGGGGGCAAAAAATACATGCAGCTTTTGCAACATCAGTCAGCCCCTTACGACTGTATGATGACCAGCTCTGTCAGAGGTCAGCTGGGTAAAACATGTTAAAAAGAAGTGACAGGCAGATTTAGAACAACGACGACAACAAAAATTACTCCTACGTATGCTACACGTTATTCCATTCAGGTGCTAGGAAAATTAATTGGAAAAAAACCAACCCCACTCAAGCACATGCTCTTGATTATTTACACTCCCTCCTAATTAGGCTTTCCAGGGTCTGGTCTGTAATTTTGTAACTGTTAAAGTCGTATTGAATATGCTCATACAGTTATATAAAAATCACTCATGGTGTAATTAATTTTTTTAATGACTCAAGCGTTAGCACTATCTCCCCATTTATACCTGTGAACAACACACTCATTCCTTTGTTTAGCCATATTCGAGACCAGCAGTTATTCCAAGTTCTATTTCAGAAGCCAACTTTTTAGGGAACTAAAGATGGTCTTTAAAACAACTTGTAAGCCTGTCTATGAGGAATTAAAGGGAGCCTGGGCATGCTCTTCTTCACACCAAACGGCTAGATCTAGTTGGCAAGTGACATGGAGTTTCTCTGCAGGAATAGACAGTACCTTTTTTTTGACTTTTTAAAAAAGCTCCTGGATAAAATATGGCATATTCCCTAGAGAACTACACATGGAGACTAACTCCCCCAATACCCCAATGTTAAAGCAGACTGCCAGCACCTGCGAGTATGAAATAACCTGCATTAATAAAATAGCCAAATGCATCAGATTTGACTTTCCATTAAGAAGAATTCTGCCCCGCTCCCCCCCACAGGACGTGCTACCTGGGTGTCACACCTAACCCAGCCTTAGACCGTCCGTCACTTCCAGACCTCGAGGTTTATGTCGAAGACACTTCTCAAGTAGAAGCGCAAAGAGGCCAGCAAGAAGAAAGCAAGCTCAGAAACAGAAGACAAGATTACAAAAAAGTACTGGCTGCAACTTGAGCAATTTTATCACCAAACAAGCTTATATAAAATTATGTAGGAAAATCAAGTTTTATTGGCATTAAATAAAAACAGATACTCTTGTTAGGGCACAAAGGATATGGCAAGATACAGGGTACAGAAAGCAACTAGTCTGCACAGAAGTTATTATGGGTTATGTTTAGAGAACCTGTACTTGAGGTTGACAAAAAGCAATAGATTAGCAAAGAAAAAAACAGGAGGCTTTGATAAATCCCGAGATCAGACAGTTAAAGGTTGAAAGCAGCACGCGGCACAACAGTAGACACAGTCAGATCCGTCAGAGTACAAGATCACTGCCGCTCTTCCCAGAGCGGCAGGAATCAAGAATAGCTATTAACTTCACTGGGAATAAATCTAGTCAATGCTGAGGGTTTTTTCCAGTAACTAGGATGATGGGGCCCCACCGACCACCTCAGTTTTGAGATGCAACAAGACCGCAAAATTCTGAATGGGAAATTCAGAAAGACAGGATGGACTAAAATCAGAGTTGGACACAGCCAGATGAGTTCTGTTTCCCACTAAACTATTGTTTTGCAGAGCTCAGCGGCCAGCCGCAGTCAGAATGTTCTACTAATTCAGCAGAGAGCTTTCAACAGCAGTTGTACCTCAGAGCTTGACATTCAGGAACGGACAGACAGGACTGACCACCCCCTTAAGCCATCTAAGTTCCACGTTTATAAAGGCACGTGTACTTCAGAACTTGTAAAACATCACCTGGATACCAAGCACAACGTGAGAAACACAAGCAAGAAAACCAGATTTCGTGCCTACTTCTTTACACTAACATCTCTCAGCATATGGTGCTGCGTTTTAAAACAAAGGCTTCCTTGTTTTCATTTCTTACCACTATTGCTTACAGAGCTGCGTTTTAGTGGTGGCAATTATTGCACCTAGACAAGTGACTTTCAGAAGTATTTTTCCTACTTTAAGAAGTTTAGAATTCAACCATGCAGGTTTAGAAGGCTGTATGTAAATATCTACATCTAAGGTCACCAAGGTAGAAAGTCTTCCTTGATAGTTGGTGAAAAAGAATCTGGCATACCTGTGGCCTAGCTGATCTGTTTTAATTCTTCCACCCTCCAGGAAAAAAAAAAAAAACAAACCAAAAAACAGTATCTAAGTTATCCCTTTCTCTCCTCTTGGCATAAGGGCATCCAACCAGGTGCCACCAAAATGACTAGTCTGCAGATGACTAAACTTAGATGAGGTAACTGTTGCCTTATACAATTTACATACCAATATACTGACCTACTAAAATTAAAATCCTGTACAATAAAAAAAAAAAAAAAAAAGAGATCTCTTACTGATCAAAGTATTCTGTAAGTTTCATTTTAACTCCCAGGTGAAACTGAAAATGAAATTCACAAGCGATTTGTGCTGAAAGTTTTGGGGCATACGAATAATTAGTTACATTGTCATCTAAAATATAGTAGAGACCAATTTATTAAACGTAATTGGGCAAACTACATTTGCTAAAATGTATACACACTTTTTAGGAAGAAAAAAAAAAAAAAAAGGTCTTTAAAGTAATGGCTGGCCCCCAAAGCTCTTACATCTTCAAACAAATCTGACGTGCTGATTATTCATTCTGGGGCAGCTGTCATCATACTCAAACACTGCAATTCTTCTTGGCAAATAAGCAGCAGCAGAGCAGGATACTTCTCCCACTAGTACGAATGGCAACTGCAGGTCTCTCTTACATATCTTAATTTATTTATTAGTATCTGTATTACAAACAGAAGATACGTTGTGTTAAACCTTGCTGGGCAAAATGCCTAGGGACTAGACATCTCCCTAAAGGAAGCGTGGGAGGGGGTGAGACTGCCCGACCTTCTTCCACCTTCAGAATCACTTCCTTTTACAGGGAATAAAAGACTGAAAATGGGCACCTCCAGCTCTACTTTCCAACCAACTGCAAGACCTGCCTATATTCCACATCCAGAGTGCAAATTCCCTTTCGTTTGGGCTTGAAATTGTGTGGTTTTAGTACAAATCAGAGTTTGTTCGCAAGTCTTTTGTGGCTCTATGTCACTTACAGTCTTAACACTGAGAATATGACACACCAAAATATCACAAAAATCCTAATTTGGGTTAAATAACGTTTCTGATAACTTTTGTGCCTGCCCAAGTGACTTGCAAAGAATTGAAGTGTCACTGTTTTTTTCATTGCTAAGGACAACCATGTAGCATTTCTAAACTACAAGCTGATAAAAATCCAACTAGGCACACTCACAGCAGTTGGCCCAAACCTAAGAACACGCTAGCCGTGCTTGTTCCTCGAGGCTGGCTGAGCCCGAAAGCTGAGGGCCACATACCCACACGTCACTGAAAGGAGGAAAGATCTTTAGTTGAGCCTGGAGCTTACATGCCAGACGGTGTCCTGATGGAGCTGAACAGCTGAAACTCTATTTGATGAGACTGGACAGACAGAAGCTGTCGAAGGGGAAAGGACAGGGAGCAGTGGCAAAGTCCACCGCCAAAGAGCTGGAGAAGGGATCTCACAAACATACTGGGAAGACAAGGATACCAAAGACAGAACACAACAAGACCACTTCAAAGATGTGGCACGTTTGACTATGCCATCAAAGAGCTGACTATGCACTTCATCCGAGTGTGTACTTCAAGAGGAGTTCAGTTTTGATTGCCGGGATCTACAGTGTCTTGGTCACTCGGCAAGAGAGCTCAAACTACGGGAAAGTCCAGTACGTGACACGGACACGTAACAAAGGAATAGAGAAACCACTGTCAGGAGCAGCAGGCAAGCAAGAGGGAATCGTGAAAGGGTTCACAAGTATCACACATTACTTTCGGATGCTCTTCTCAGGTTTAGAAACAAGTGCTGGACTGCAGAAGCTGAGCAGCAAGCGTCATAGGATGGGGCGGGGGGAAGTACTCTGAGGTAGCTGTGAGGAGAGAGGTGTGTGAGAAAAACATTAGTCATTCCATTCGATGTCTCAGAGAAACAGGGTCTGCAACAACTATTTACAAATTGGTTTCCATTGATGTCATTGCTTTGTATGGTAGCACTCCAAGGAAATTTTCAACTAAATAGCTATAGCTGGATAGGGTAACTGAGATAAAGCAAAACACCAGCATTACAAAACTTAAATTAATTAAGCCATTTCATTTAACACACTTGGGAAACCTGAGAACACATTCATAAAGACAGCAGGACCACTTTTAAACAGCAGCATGCAGAGCAAGAAACACGCTGGGGGAGGTCTGCAGCAAACACTCCTTAGCCCAACCCTACAAACGGGATACCGAAGGAGGAGGATGTGCTTAATCCACGGTCTGATTAACAACTAATTTTGCAAAGCTCACATACGCACAACCTGTGCGCCTTGGGTAAACACTTCTCACAACAAGCCCTTCTCACACTCGTCGTTAGCGTGTCTCTATTCTTGCATTAAATTCTAAAGATGCCAATTCTGCCACCGGGCAGGAACGAAGCCAGAACACCTTCTCCCCCTCCCCACCCCAACTTACTATCTTCTGAAAATACAGTACTTTCACCGCTTTGGGTTTCTCCCTGACATGGTATCGATGCTATGCCAATGAGTCTGGCCATGGCAGCCAGACTATCTGAACTTCTTTCACGCATCCTGAAAACAGAGATTTCAGTAATTAATACTACATCAGATTTTAACACTACTTTGACTACCTTGTATCAAATCAGTGAAAAATAAGTACCCCATAAAGTAGCAGCATCACATTTGGGAAAGGTTAGCATTTAAATGCGTATTTCTATTTATATTACATGCCCTCTTTTGCTTTCTCTCAGAAGCGTATTGCAGAAATTTTTCTTGAAAAGAGCTCTCCTGTATATGAATTTCTCAGGGCTGATTGAGCCCTATCTGGGATTTGAAGCCCTTCAGACACTTCTTGCACGTACACTAGCAGCATACATGAACAAGATCTTCCAATAAGAATTCCATGCCAGCAACTATTCTCTATACTGAGTGGGATTTTTATAAATACAGTTGTGTCGGCCAACTTGTTTCTACCAAGTTGGAAAGTAAGAACCTGGCACACACCTCTCCTGCTGCTCCTATGCTAGACTGCTGATTTGCACTGCTAAATACTTCTTTATATGTTGGTCCATTCCTGAAACCTTGCTATATTTACTCTAGTTGAAAGAGGATCCCCAAGTGCCAGAAAAATTCTATTTTAAATACATAGAAGGATATATGCTATCCTTCACAAAACACTGAGATCCAACTAATTGTGCCAGTGCCTGAAGCACGCGCCTGCACGCACTGTTGTGTACTCTAGGAGTACAAGGAGGATGACCAGCGTAAAATGGTAACAATGGCCATCTTGTTTGGATTTCTCTTACCTTCCACATTTTTCTGATCTTCCCTCTATCAAGATGTGGGTTACTGATCATGTTTCCCAATGCATCCAAAGTTTCCAAACGGTCTTTCATTGCTCTCCGTTAGAAGTTTTCAAAACGCTCCTCTGTAAGTAGCTGAAAGATGCTTTACGCCGTACTATCTGGACATGGGGGGAGCTACGCAGAAGTGAGTTTTCAAAACACTCAGTGGAAGCAGGTGACATATAAGGCACCTCAGATGTAGATTATCAGGAAAATTTGGCACAGTTCACTCAATTTCTACAATTTGTACCTTTGGCAGTATTGAGAAATTTTTTAAAATCAGAGTCATTAAACAAAAATGATGAAACATCAAAATCCCACTTGCTCTTCCATACCCAAAAGGGTTAAAAGATTTGTCTTACATGAACATAACTTGATCATTCTAGAGACAAAAGCATCAAAATTAATTGCTAAAACTACAAAGATTTATTTTTTCCCAGTAAATTAAAAATCACATTTCTTTCTTCACAATAGTATTTTTCAAAACTATCTTCTATTACTTAAGCTGTTGGTTTTGCTGTAAGTTTCTAGATGCTTTAGTAAAGGTAGAAGGTACGATTCCACAAGAATCAATTAGACAGAGCTGCTTAACTTGGAGCTTTAGTAAGACGCAATGCTGGTAGCAAAATACTAACTTTGCTTAAATGGAAATAGATGTGATTTAGACCTAAAAGCTCTACCATTTTAAAAGGTGGTAGACATCACACTAATACTTCATACACAAAGTTGAAGTAGAAAATGCTGCAAGATAAAATGCTCTGACAAAAAAAATCCTTATCTTTAGTTACAAATCCAAGAGCGAAGAACAAGAAGGGGTAACATATATTTGCAAAGTTTGTGTGGAAATATGCCTTCAGTCTGTTAAATATTTTCATTATCTTTCTGCATATCCAAGAAAAATGGCACAAACATCCCTTCCGTGCCTGGAGGGGTTCAAGGCCAGGTTGGACGGGGCTTGGAGCAACCTGGGCTGGTGGGAGGTGTCCCTGCCCAGGGCAGGGGGGTGGAACTAGATGGTCTTCAAGGTCCCTTCAACCCAAACCATGCTACGATCCCAGAAGTCAGGCACAGAGGTTTTACTGTCTTGCAACTGAAGCTAGTTGCAGAAATTACAGTCATTACCCTGAAGATGGAAATTCTTTTGGAAGCAATGTAAGAAAAGAAAATACGTATAAGCATCCCTTACACTGGCACAGAAGTTTTGTGTTAATCCGAGGTAACCTCTTCAAGGCAAGAAACAGTAGCACTGGCACTTCTCTCCCCTCACTGAAGTCCAGGATGAAATTGCCAAACTAGGACCAAACATAGCTATGCTCATTTTTATGCTGCAAACTGCTTTTAAGTTTTATCAACTACAGATCAGAACAGGACTGAGTGGGATTTAAGCCAGTGCCCAAGAGCAGAAGCAGGAAAATTTTTTACTTACCCTTATATGAAGTCCCTCACAATGATGAGGGTCTATAAACAACCCAAGCTAAGAAGTCAGCTATGCAAAGAGCAAACAATAGGAACGTCTTGCTGCATTTACTGCTCGGGCTACTTATGAAAGCTTCCTCTGTTGTATCCCAAGCAACAGAGCCAATGGATTATGATCTGCTTATGCAGCAAAACATATTTAAGCAATGCTAATTTTGCATGGTGCATTCAGGAGGCCAGCAGATGGCAGGGACGTATTTTGGCTAGACATTCAAGTAGCCGTATTTTTAACATCCATTCAACTATGTCAAGCCTCAGATCCAAATGTCACCTTTACTTCCAAGAATGCCCTTTTGAAGACACTTAAAAATTCAAATGTACATGTTTGTTCACAGAGTTCATACGCTATGACTGAAACACAGTCAATGAAATCACTCTAAATGGATTTTACAATAGTTATCAGCCTCGGGACAGGCTGATCTGACGGGATCCCTTAGTCAGAATTCTTTAGAGCATCTGTTCGGGACTCACCTTGGTTAAGGAAATAAACCTTCCAAAGACTACCTAGAAGACAGACAGGATGGCAGAGGATGTTTTATATGCTGAAAAATACTTAATACTAGACTGGAGTCTGTAGTTTCTATCATGTTCCAGAAGCTCAAATACATTTATATGTTTTATATTTTTTAAATCATTTTAAATACTTCCTTTTTAACGTGAATGAAATGAAGTTTAATGGCAGTTTGTTCAGAATCACGGAATCTTCAGAGTTGGAAGGGACCTCTAGAGATCATCTGGTCCAACTCCCCTGCTAGAGCAGGACTGCCTAAAGCACATAAAGCCAAAGTAAGAAGCACTAAAAACTGCTGCCTTTGAAAGGGCTGAGATTGTGAAGTGTTCTGGTCCTATGATCCTTCATGAAGAAAAAGGGATTGGAAATCAGCTTTTGGCTGGAAGTATACAGATTTGCAGCAGTGTGCCTCTTAGAAGATTGTTCGAATCCAGTTTAAACACTGCTTTCCATCCTCATCCCTTCCCTCTACTTCTAAGAGCATTAAAGTACTTCGAAAGACATGTTAAGAAAGAAAAATGAGACTTATGGTGCATTGCGTTCAAAAGAAGTTTTGCCACTGACATGCAGCAGGCCGTGATTTCAACCATTTTTAGCTTGTGCAAAGTCAGGCTTCAAAAAAAAAAACAAAAACCAAAAACCCCCAAACTCCAAACACACCTAAAATAAACCATTCCAAAGTGGTTTACAGAGATACAGAAACTATCCCACTGACCACTGGAATGACAACTGTTTATCGGTTCAAAATCCATGACGAAAATCAAGTGAAAATGTAAGGTAAATACAGGTGTGAAGAGCTTACCTGAAGTGGAATTTAATTAAGTTACTCCTGAAAAAAGGAATCCTCAAGACTGCACTATATGGCCCCACCAAGCAGGGTGCGGATGCTCTGCAGATCTCACTAGTCCTCCTCCACACGTCTGCAGAGATAACTTTCCCCATTAAGCAGCTCAAGGCTGCTTTGTACAGCAAAACTAAAGTGGTGCGGTATAAACGCTCCACGTATCAGGGCACTTCATTGATCCAGACGTGTCAGGACTTGCAACAATTCCTATGGATCCTAGCTTTGTTACAGGTGGCAGAAGTTTCTGCAATGAACAAATCGCATTCAAAAGAGACTGGGCAAGTGGTTTAGAGCAAGATATTCCTCTCACTGCCAACTCTCCTTCCAACAGCTTTTCCCCATCAATGCCTGCACCATCACCTGCTCAGGCCATGAATCATCTAGATATCAGTATCACGTGTCACTTCCTGAAGTGGGAAAACACGACTAAGCAGCAGGATCCAATATATTATTTGATACTAAACCCCTCCCAGGAAAATGAAAGACTAAACCCGATGGAAGGTCGGTCTTACATAACCAAAGAATTTAAGAGCGCTGAAGTGCAGAAAAAAAAAAATACCCGGTTTCTGCTCTAGATGAACTATATCTGAAATCGAAATCCTTGTATCTCTTCCTTTATTCCATTTTCTTGGCCTGGCAAGTAAAGCCACTACTTATTAACCGACTTCTCCACAACAGTTTACTCCAATGTTAAGAAGATAGAGCAAACTGATGAGCTCAAGAGCAAGAATTCTCAAGAACTTGACTATACGAACCGAGGAATTCTAAACGACTAGGACCAAGCCTGTAACAAACAGATGCTACTGTCCTCATAATATATGCTACACCTCACTGGGAAAAGGTGATAGATGTAATCCTGGACTAGCTGCAGACTTACAGAAATTTAGTTCATTAGGTTGTGTGTTATGACAATTCCTTTTCAGTTTTAGTCTCCGATTTAAAAACACAAATCTCTTATTGACTCCACCCTTCAGAAAAGGGAGAAGGACCTCCTATTGACCTGCAGGACAGTCTGACCTTGGTCCAACGAGCAGTTCTATTTCTTGCCTCGAGCAGAACCCAGCAACACGCTCTCACTACAAGGGATATGCAGTATTTCAGCACTTTGCTTATCAATTCTGTGGCTGATGCCTCGTAACTTTCTAGTACAGTTGAGAGACACTGCACAAGAAACTGATTCCTTTCTTCCAGTACTAGTGTTAAGGGAGAGCAGAGGGAACCTCCTGGAATAGACTATTAACACTCAAATCGTACTCTCCCATGAAGCTAAGCTTGACTCCAAGACAGGAAATGCAGTTTTCCTGTAAGAAGAGCCCAACTGCAGTGATGTCTGACTAAGACTTCAGCACTAAAGGATCCTCCTTATTCATCACCACCCAACAAAGACAGGAACATTATTCCTCAGTATAGCCTCACTGCTTCTGGAAGCCCCCTCTTCTCAGCTAGTCCTGATCCAATCTGTGTTAATTCCTCTTCATGGGCACAGGAGATGGTGTCTCAAGTGGGACTGAAAAGTTTTGGGAAAAGCACAGAATATCTCCCCTAGGCAGTTCTACAGTGAATCCCATTTAATTCAACAATATACTTCTGTTGGCCTTCCTCATCTTCTGCAGGGAAATAAAGATTTCAGTTCTGTTCATCTAGACCCTGTGAAGATTTTACACATGATGGAACCCACTTCACCTTTCTATTTCCCCTTATATCATCATGTAACTATGCAGCTGAAACTGGAATCCTATCTACAGCTAGAGAGCAGGTCAAATTAAAAGAGGTAAGAACAGCAGGAAACAGAGCAGCAGGCCAGGCTTGCGGAGTAGAGGTAAGCTGCCTAGAAATCCTAGTAAGAAAACCTATCTATGGAAATCATTAGGTATTTCTGTCCGAGGGTCACAGATACATCCAGTGTTGAGAAAGGGAAAGAAACAATCAATCATGGAGTTCGTTAATACTGATAAAGAATCTAGGAGCTACTACTGCAGAATTCGGGTCAAATTTCCATTTGAACAGTTCCTATCCCTGGGCATAAAAGGAACTGCTGTTGCAGATTTAAATTGGTGCTTAGAAAGTTTCATCTTTGACTAGTTTTTGCATTCACTTGGAGGTAAGGCTTACCAGTTTTCCTCTATACCTCTATTTTTGTTTCATCTTTAAAGTCACCATCATACAATTAGAACTAAGTCCTTAAACCCCTTCACACAGCTATAAAGGGCAAGTAATCATCGTGGCCTATCTTTGAGAGGTCCGGTTACACACACAAATACAGCAAGGTAGTGTATCTATACACACGTAGCCTCACAGACAGTGAGACAGTGGTCACGTCTCCTACAGATAGATCAGTAGTATAACCCTCTACTGTTCTAGAAATAATAAGAGTAATATTTTAAAAAGCATCCAAAAGCCACATTCAGAACAGGCTTAAATAGTTTTGTCACAGCCCTCTATTAGGACTCAGGGAATTTAAATGCAGCATTCTAATGCAATGGTAGATGCGGATACTTAAACCTTAACTATATATATATATATAAAAAAAAGGTTTAACTACCACATCTTAAAACTCTTTGAAGTACTTCCATTTTAGATATACTGTAACGACCTACTCAACTGAATCTGTGTGCCTGGCTCCAGTAATCCCTTATTCCTGGGTGTCTGAAATTCAACATATGCCTTCAAGGTATGTGTGAGCCTGTGCTCTGTATTTCACTACGTTAACCACAACGAAGATGCTTTCCACAAGTGACTAAGAGAGCTTCAATGGACCTTTTCACCCTAACGCTTTTTTAACCTTGCTCTGACTGATGTCCAACGCAGCACGAGTTCGAGACTACTGCCTTCTGAAACAGGGGTCATCTACTTGGCTGGCCAACAGAGAACATTCCAAGTCCCTTACAGCCACAATTTCAGTGAGTATCTAGTGTCCATGATGCTTTGGACCCTTGTTGGCATACAGAACTGGAGGAGGGACATCACCCCTAACTGAGGCAGTGCTGAATGCTGAGCACTCAAACTTCACGTGTTCCTGTATTCCAGTGATGGGACAAGCACAGATTATTTCAAACCACATCGAAAGGCTACAGGTGGCAGGCGTATCCGCTTAGCCGATGAAAGCAAGGCCAGGGAACAGAACGAGCAGCTAAATTGTATGAAGAACCACATGTTCTTTTGTTTTCCCATACCAATTACACTCAAAGCCCATCAGGAGAGCAGGCCCTCCCGCCCTTCAGTCGGTAACGTCTGCATGCCCATCACCTCTATGAAGAAAGGCTCACCCAAAAATCCTGAGAGCCCAGATGACCCTGGCTGACAAAAAACTACTCCACAACTCTCTGACGAGAGTACGTTTGGTTTTGGTTACTGCAAAAGTCTTCACCCTCAAAAGCCATTTCTGGAAATGGAGTCGCTTTCTGCACTGACAGTCTTCACTCTGAAAACCTTAACTTACATTAATTGAGAATCAAAAATGCAAAGACGTAGAGGCAGCTGTTCCTGCCCTATTACCCTTGTCATGGCTAATGTTTAAACTTGCTTTACCTTGAGAAAAGGTTTAACTGTAACACTGCAAATACATTCGGGGAACACAGCAACCACCTCCAGCAGGGAGCAGAGCCAAAATGGGAACTCTGAAGTATGCTGAATGCGGGGGGACTAGGAGGGCTTTCTGTTGGTTTTATCTTACAGCAGTGCCATACTCAGTATGGCAGCAATGAAGAATGCAACACGGAAATCAGAAGTCGCTAGTGGTTGTTAAAATTATTTCCTCAATTCAAGTAATTTTCTTTTGAAGCAATCCTTTTTAATCAAGATATGGCATACCTCGTTAAGATGGGTTCGCAAAATCTTTCTTTTCTCTACAAGCAGAGGGATACAAAAAATGAACCCCAGCACATCACATGTGTGATTCATTAAGACTATACCCTACATTTTGAATTTTTTTTTTCAAAAAAGGACCTCTAACTAGGTATTAGGAAACCAATACCCCTTTGTGTGCAACACCATGCAGAAAGGTATTCCAATATTCAATCAGTTCTCACTGTGCTGTATAGGTTTAATCGAACAGCCCAGCCCTTCTTAACAGGAGCCTTTCAATGCCCAATGCAAAAGAAGCTGACACTTTTGGGGTCTCAGGGAGCTCAAATTTACTATTCAGCAGCAAATACAATAAAGAATTTGCTGAGTGTTAATAAGTCATAGTATAACCTGTGCTACCAAACAACTATAGAGCTATCTTTCAAAAAGTTATTGAATCTGCTGAGTCCTTGGGTAACAGCTTGAACCAGTTTCTACCATGTTCCAAGTTTTCTAGTCCCTGATAACCTGTTTAGCCTTAGTCCAATTTTTTCAAAAAGATACAAGAAAACTGGGCTGTTTGAGTACAATTAAGACATTTAAACCATGTTAATGTTCCTGTTGGATCTTCAGATGGCCAGACCCAAGATTTTAGGAAAAAGCCTTATACCACTAAAAGCATGAAGACTGCTCTACTGAATTACCAAGACTCATTTCAGGCATACTTCACTCTAAAGGGTCCTCTATCTTCTAAGTAGAAATTCAGCATATACTGAATCCCTTATTTAGGGTAAGCTTTCTCTTTCATATTTAACATTTAAAAAAATATAAAATCAGATCCCTTGTTGAGAAAAGAATATCTAGAATGAGTGCCCCAGTGTTGCAGGTTTGTGGGTTTTCTTAAAAACAAATGAAAAGTCAACTTTAAATACAGATGTTCGAAAATCATGCAGTTTTGACATTACTCATGGTTTTAAATAGTGTGCATAACCTTGATCGCCTCTGCTCTCCACGATTAAATAAGTTATTGGGCTCTCCTATGTCCATTCTCTTACAGCTGGACTCGATGATCTCAAAGGTCTTTTCCAACCTAAATGCTTCTACAATTCTATGATTTATAATATGCTATAGGACCATTTTTTTTCCTTGGTGCATAGATCAAATCATGTATCAAGAAATTCTAAGTGAGAAGGGTGAGCTCTTTAATGAAAGGTATCCTCTCTCCCAGAGTAAGTATACTGTAAACCTTACCTGTCGGTTTGTCTGAGCTAAATACAACATTAATGTCGAGGTGGTCGCTCTTCGCATATCCGTTATCAGGACAGTCTTTGCACCCAGAAAATATGATCCACAGTGCAGTGGAGGTAACGGACAATCTGTGATAGTATGAATGTGCTTTCATTCAAGAGCTAAACATGTTACATACTACAGAAGAGCATTTTGAATGCATGCATTGTAACTCGATAGCAATTTACAAGGGAGCATTAGGGGCCCATTGTAAAAATACCTCCTGTAAACCTAAAACATTTTAAGATCACCTACCAAGCAACTATATATTCCTAATGCATAATGCCAAATAATGAATTACACCTTTCAAGGATGAACCATATTGGATTTTTTAAAAAGGCCATGCCACAGGGATACAGTTCTTTGTCTTTCCTAAGTAGATCATTGTACATCTGATCATATGTTGTTTTGAAATCATAAACATTCGGCTTGTCCGGTGCTGGTCCTGGCAGTTTCACATGAGTCCCTGTTCCAAAGGATCGGACACTGAATCCTCGTTTGCTGGAAAACAAGAGGGGAAAAGGGGGGAAAAAGGGCAATTAGATTGGATGGACTTTAAACACCAAAGTGCCGAAAAATACATACTGAATTTTTAACACCTCTTAGCAATCAGACAAATCACAACCGAACAGCTGGGCAACGCTTATCAACTAAAATGCCAAGCATATCCAACGTGCTTATTTCCTCACAGTTACAACTGAAACTCACACAACATTTCTAAAGGAGCACCTGTATTTTTATATGAAGTGTTCTTAGAATTATGGTACGTAGTGTTTCAGATATTTCTTTTGTGCTTTCAGGCATCCTGGATTTGCAAAAAGCATACATTCATATTCATTCTTGGACGACACAGTATAGGCAGAAATCTTTTTGTTTTGATATGAGAAAGTAAGTAACAATACCAACTGATCAATACTTACGTATTCCGCTAAAGTTGTTAGGCTAACTACATTATTCCCCTCACTGTGTTGCCAAAACTACCTCTAGTGTAATTTAATTAGCCTAGTACACACATTTGTGTGCCTGGCGCTTTTCTCAAGTGGACTGAACAACATACTGTGTAATTACCTTTACAGAAGTGGGGCACATAATCTACTGGCTGGCACCTAAAACTCTTGGGTAAGCCAGGGATAGCTTCACTCCATTCTCATGAACAACTACTTGTTTAATAATTTAAAAAAAAAGGCAGGAACCTGCTTCTCTTTAGGGGTAATGCCAAAATGTTCTTTCTGATTAACCTAAATACACCTACTTGCACCTCAGCAAATCTTTCAGTAATATTAAGAAACATTACAATATATTTGTTGAATAATAGGACTGAAAAGAGATTGTTTTCTGGCAGTCTAATGGACAAAGTTACATGGTAAAATACTGTCACTATTGCCCAGAATGCTGAAACATTTGGCTTTATAATGACAATCTAACTTCTGAAACAGGTCAAGACCATGGCTTAATCTCATTTTTTTTTTTTTTAAGGACCCACACTTTCAGCTTCAATGATTTATCAGAGACTGATGAGAGAACAGTGTTAAAGCAAAAAGCCAGCTAACAACCCAATGCTCCCCCCCCTCCCCAAAAATAAAAAATAATTGTAGTTGTCTTCTCAGCAGAGCAAACAGGAGACTGGGAACCAGTGCAAGAGTCCCAAGTACGCATTCTGAGCAACAGACAAGTCACATCTTGACTCCTTGCTGCTCTTCACACACAAGATAACAAGGAAATTCAGTAGAAGACACACCAATTCAAATCAGATGTTTGCCTTCAAACAGTGTCTTCGAAGTGATCCAAAAAGCGTCTTCGAAGTGATCCAAAAAGCTTCTAGGCAGAGACTAACTGTGACCAAGTTCTGTCCTAAGCTCAAACACTGCTATGCAACTATCAGTAGTGTTATTTCCTTTAATTTGTCCTATTGGAATACAGCCCCTCCTTTCTCTTTTCTTGCTTCACAACACTTTTTCTTCCAGCAACTATTTATAGGTTCCTATTTCTGTAAACCGACAGGATACATGATGATTTTTTGCTTCTTTCTGCAGGACGAATGACTGAAAACGGATACAAGTGGAAAAAAGTGCAATTCTTTGCCCCTCCCAGCCCTCCGTCACATTAACAGTGACTCATAACTGCACCAGTTACATTTAGTTTCTTTTCCCTGCAATACTTCCAGACCCGAGTTTTTCTTTTACTGCTTCTCCTGGACGTGACGAGAGCCATAACACGTATAAAAGAAATTCCAGTGCTAAAATAGTAAGGTTTCAAATTGATCCTTTTTCCACGTCTCATCCTTCTTTCCTTTCTATATCTATATTTTAATACCAACTAACTGAAAAACTGTGGACTTTGGCACCTTGGCACTTTCTGCCCTCCTTTCCTTCTCTCCCACATTACTGCAAAGCAGTGACGTTACGATGGAAAAGTATATTCTTCCATGCTTTCCTCCTAACTTTTACTTTTTCCTTTAATATTATTCTTTGAAATAGGTCTGCTTGGGTCACACACATTAAGAAGCCCACCTCCAACTGTTGGAAATGTCTTTGAAGTTTGCATGATCTCATATAAAGAAAAAGTGGAATCTTTGTTTAAGGTCCCGCATATCAAAAATTTGTGCCTCTAATGCACATGACCCACTGGAAATTATTTCCTTGAATGGCCAGAATACGCATTTCTCACATGGAATTTCATGCTTTGACACTAGCAGTTGCCAAGGTACAGCTTTTACACTATTTATGCACCAGGTGTACTATTATGAAATATTCTGAAAATGTTTCAACACATTTCTTGCAACGACTGGGGAGCAGGCGTGAGGGAAGAATGTCTGCACAGAACCATTATTCAACAGAGCCTGCTTTTATTAAGCAGCAGGACAGATCTAGTTTAGTGAGTCATCCAGTATCTCTTGTAATAAGGCACAACCTTTTAACAATGAACATTTTCTACAAGACAATGTATATCTAGTATTTGTTCTTGGCCTCGTAAAATTACCCAGATGATGGAAAATAGCGAGCTTCAAATTTACCACAAACATTAAAGGGTGAGATACACTAATACACTATCCTAGCACTGACTTCTGAAAACAGGAAGCTTAAACATTGACAAACTTGTAAATGTTGTGAAATTTCAGGAAGCTGTTTCTATTAATAGTATTAAGACTAAGGTACGTAAACTATCAAATATACTAAGTACCTGCACACACATCTTGTTTTCAGCGAGGAAGCTCACCTCAGTTTAAGTCCAAAGCTCATTACAATGAGATCACATGGACCAGTCACGTGCCCATGAATTTATAGACTTCTAACTGCAGAAACTAAAAACAGTCATTGCATTTCCCTCCACAGAATCTCAGAGCTCCTTGCAACCCTCTGGGACACAAAAAGCAGAGATCAACATGGGACTACACTAACAAAGCACTAACACGTGAGAGTTGTTACCACTCAGTTTCAGGCACCGAGAGGAGAAATAATATTAATCCATGTGGACTGAGACATGAAGTTTTAGCCACACCTTTCTTCTATTTCACTATTATTTTGGGGTCTCACACATGCTTATTACAGTAAAGTATTTTCAGCTTACTGTAAGGTCACAACAGTACAGTTTCTCTCCTTACCGTGGCCAGAAACATGTATTACTAAACACTAAAGCAAATGCAATAAATCCTGCAGTACCACTGCAGCTGGTAAAGACTTTCTGGGGACAAATCACTCATTTTAATACATCCCTTTCCATAACATGTAGCAGGAAAACAACTAGTAAGTGCCCTCCTTGTAGACCACTTCAAAAATAACAATATAAAATCAATATTAATATATTAATTGATATTAAAAAAAACAAACCAAAACCAAACATTCCCCCAAATCCCCACACTGTATAACAGCAAGAACACAAGTATTGTTAACTAGTTTTGAAGATTATGAAATCTTCAAAACATTAACAACTTGTTGTTATTTGCATTATCAGTGATAAACTGTCACATGAAAGTGCTGTAGTACAAAAACGTTAAAGCGTTTCCTTCTTTTTGAGGGATTATTAACACAATTTAAGATTTCTTAAATTAAGCAATACAGATTTCAATACCTCACTGCATTGAGCTGCTGACAGATAATGGCAGTAGAGAAGCTGTGCGTAGCGACTTAACTTGCACCCCTGCAGTTTATGTAAGTTCTCATACATGGTCAATGTTGAACTATAAATCATAACATAAATATGAAATTTAAGTTTCAGCTACTAGGTTTTCAGTATCTCAGTCTGTTTACTGCCACTAAGATATCTCATATTCACACTCCTAATTTCTTAACACACTTAAGTTTCCTAAACCAAAGGAAGATACATGTAGCTTAAGCACATATCAGAATCCTACAAGTTTTCATTATCAGTAGTAATGCACAGACCCTGAACTCGGGAGATTGAGATAAGGTATCCACACCTTAAGAGCCTGACAACACAAAGTTACCAGAGAAGCTCCTATAGAGTGGGAGAGTTTGAAATGGTAACTTCTTCTTAAAGACCATGAGCGTACTACTAAATAAACATTCACAAATGGAAACGCTGAAGTTGCTGTATGATGAAGTTTGATAATAAGAGAAGTGTTACCCTTCCACCTTCCTCTTCTATGCCTGAAGGAGAACCATGGCCTAAGTCTGCGTGTTCCAGAAAAAAAAGAAAAAAAAAAGAAAAAAAGAGACCTATACACAGATTGTATTTGTAAAAGCAGGAAATGTAGGATGAGTAACATTTGGCCTAGGGACTGGTTACAGACAGACATCCAGTTTGACAGGTTTTAAGGAAGGATTGCGTCTTTCCACATAGTCTTACTGCTTTTCCTCTCTTCCCTTTGCTTTAACATCTCAACATGTCCCTATGGTGATGGTAGCTATTCTATTAACAAACTTCAAAAGACCTTCTGCCCGACTTCTGCTGGAAGATTAGAACAAAGTGTTTAAAACCTGGTTAGTTAGAAAATAGACAAGCACACTACAGAGCAAATGGAAACTGTACTGAACCAAGATAACACCAGAAACTGGTAGACTGATTATTCAAATATGAAAAAGATCTAATGTGTTTGTTTTCCAGAGGCACAAGTGGCAGCACACAGATATCAAGTACAGCAAGGACGAATGAGGAATTCAGGTTGGCAAGTGAGACTCACTGCAAATCCTTTGGAAACAGACCACTGCAATTTAAGAGGACAGAAAGTTTTTAAGTGTCCAAAAAAAGTTAACTCTTATTATCTGGTACGTTAAGTTTAAAGAAAGAAAAACAAAACCAAACAAACACCGCCACCACCCAAACTGCTGAAGTGTGCAAACAAAGTATGTGCTACAATTCTGCTTTTCTGAGTTTAAAAGACCAGGATGTTATAAAATGTGAGCACATTAAGATGCTGAATCAAGCCTGCTAAAAACCACTCCATAATTTCACGCATTAAAAAGGATAAACTACTAAGAAGAAACATTATAGCAAGGAGTGATGGAGCGCAGGTACTGCCAACAAAAGCCTACCAGGTAAATGGAACATTTCACCGAGACGTTATACATGAAAGGCTAAATTTTATGTTTTACAAATGCATCAGAGGTTAAAATTCAGACATTTCGGTTTTGCTTCAAAAGGAAGTAGAACACAATTAAGTTCAAGTTTTAGTAGGCACTAGGTAGGCCTAACATTTTGAAAGTAAAATAGGCTTGCCTTACTGATATTTTTCTCTATAAGTCGAAGAATGAAGTAAGAAAAGTTACCAGTAAAAATTCTACGTGAAAAATTTGCCTTAACTAAAAACCTGTAATGTATTAAAACACTGAATAGACTAGAGAAGTTAATTCTGTAGCCTGACTTACAGGATTACAAAAACCTAAAAGACTCATGAAATATAGGACAAACACTGCAAAATTTTAATAAATTTCCTAACATAAGTATTTTCAAAAAACAAAAAAAGCCTATCTTAAGCAAGAAGAGACTTTCAAAAAAACATTTCCCTGCCATATTTGCCAGAACGTCAGTCACACCGGAAGTGATTTATTTCTTCTGCAAAAACAAAGAGGAAGAAAAAGGCTGGGCATTAGAAATGAATTTAATTTGTCCTTAGTACTCAGATTTAAATTAAAACTCAGTTCCAGCATTATTAACAGAAGAATAGCATCCTTCCCCCCCGCCCCCCCCAGCAGCTATTGGTAACATCATGTTTTCGTAGAACTGCCACAGGTAACATCTGATGCCAAGTTTAAGCATTAACAGCATCCTATGCAGTAAGATGGCTGCCAGAGCAGATGCTTCTACTACTTACTCCTTTCAAGGCTCTTGTTTTTATTTAAATGGAGCACATAACTTACACATACTTCTTTGGCGTACTCTGCTAGCAATATGTATCTTTTAATGTGAATGTTACTTTGCCTAACAAAAAAAAAAAAAAGAAAAGCCACCTTTATCATGTTCCTGCAGTGCTCAGGGAATGTTTAGGAGCATGATTTCAGGCAGATCAGGTCTCTCCTGTCCGTCAGTCCATCCCCAGCCTCCCATTTCCCCTTTTGAATCCAGCCAAGCTGAAAATACTTGTAGTGCTAAACAGACATTTAATATTCTGAACCAAACACTTCGTCCAGTTTTCCTGCAACAGGGAAGCGCTCCCTTTCAGTGCATGGAGCAGTTCGTCTTCAGATGTGTTACAGAAAAAAAAAAAAGGGGGGTGGGGGGGGAAGAGAAAAGGAGGGTTTAGGTTTTCGGACGCCGAGACACAGGGGCTGTTCCGCACCCGTCGAATCCGCCGGCTCCTGTTTTGCAGCGCTGGATCCGGGGGTCCGCCATCCACCGCGGAGCAGGCCCCACCGCACCGGCCTCTCCGGCGAGCCCAGCCCGGAGCGGGCTCCGCAGGAGGCGGGGTGCGAAAAGGGCCAAGTCCCCAGGCCCGTGGGCCTCCCAGGCTCCTCCGCGGGCCCCGAGCGCGGCTTGGGCCGGCGAGGACCCCCCCTGCCCTGTCAGCCCACTCGAGCCCAGCCCCAGGGCTGGCAAGGCGGCCAGCGGCCACGGAAGGAGCCCTGCGGGGCGGCCCGCGACGGGAGGCGGCCGCCGGGGCCTAGGACACACCGGCGGGCCAGGCCGCGCTGGGAGGAAGGCAGGGGTTCGGGCAGGCCCTGTTTACCTGAGGATGTTGTGCGCCTCCATGCTGCGGTTCTGGTTGCTGGAGCACACCACGGCCACGCGGAGCGGCGAGGAAGGCATGGCGGCGCAGGGAAGAGCCCGGCTCCGTCCCCGCGGCTCCCAAACCCCTCTCGGCCCCGGCCGCGGCTCGCACAAAATGGCGGCGGCGGCCCGGCGGCGGGCGGTGCCGGGACGTGTCGCCAGGGCCGCGCCGCCCCGCGGCGGCCAACCGCGGAGCGGGCGTCAGGGGGCGGAGGCCGCTGCTGCCGGGGAGAGGGAGCAGGAGAGGGAGAGGGATAGGAGCGCCCTGCGCCCAGGGCCCGGCCCCGCGGCCGCCCCGGGCGGCTCTCGCCTGAGGAGAGGCCGGTCCCCGGAGCGCGGCGGCCCTGGGCCCCTCGGAACCGGCTCGGCGGGGCTCCCGGGCGGCCTCCCTCGGTGTGTCGGGCCTCTGACAGGCAGCCCAGCAGCCATCACGGAATGAGGGGTTGGAAGGGAACTCCGGAGACCATCCAGTCCAACCCCCTGCCAGAGCAGGGTCGCCCAGAGCAGGTTGCACAGGAACGCGTCCGGGCGGGGTTTGGGTGTCTCCAGAGAAGGAGACTCTACAGCCGCTCTGGGCAGCCTGTGCCAGGGCTCTGAGTCACCCTCAAAATAAAGGAGTTTTTCCTTATGTTCAGATGGAATTTCCCGTGTTCCAGTTTGTGCCCATTGCCCCTTGTCCTGTCGCTGGACGCCATTGAAGAGTCTGGTGCCCCCCTCTTGACACCTGCCCTGTAGATACTAGAATCGTACAATGGTTTAGGTTGGAAGGGACCTTAAAGGTCATCTAGTTCCAACCCTCTGCCCTGGGCAGGGGCGCCATACTGATGGGCATTGATGAGGTCCCCTCTCCGTCTTCTCCTCTCCAGGCTGGGCAGCCCCAGGGCGCTCAGCCTTTCCTCATCAGAGATCCGACATGCGCCGGGTTTCTCAATAAACACTGCTTCCTCCGGGGCCTCCTGGGCAGCACCGGTGAACTGAACCCACAAGGACTCAAGTGTTTACAAAAGCAAGAATTTAGCAAGAATTCGTGAATCTTGCTGATTAAACTGCTAAACTAAAAATACCGCCTAACTTATCAGCCGCTTACTGAGAGAGAAAAGCCCCCAGAAGCGTTTCCAGTGTCTCCCAGCGACTCGGAGACAGGCACCATTTATTTCCTCCCATCCAACCGCGCTTCCCAGTTTTCCAAGCGGAGCAAGTTTTTGGAAACACACTGCACAAACGCTTTGTCCTGACCCGACTTTTCATCTCCCACAGGACGGCCTGCTATTAGCGCACGGCCTCGTACTCCTGAGTGATAACACTTTGTCCTGACAGGCTATTCAGCTACCAGGCGTTCCAACGTTAGGGACAACTGTGAGGCAGAGAAAGATTCCCAGCTAAAAGATTCCAACAGAGCCAACGGCAGTGTCTCTATTTAGTCCTTCTGTAGTTCTGAGGAGTCTCGGGCACACGTACACGTATGCCTGTGCTATTAGGCTTCATCTACGCCTGCCAAAAAGAGATGGAAATGTAATAATTTCCTGTGGCCACAACAGCTGATACATTCTGATCACCCCCAGCTCCAAGCCCCCTAACTTAGCTGCTGGACAACCCTGTCTCATTTAATATACCAGCAACTTTCCAACATCCAGAAAGAAATTACTCCAAATTTACAAGAAGATTGGGTGTTCCCATCTTCTTCCCAAACAGGCCCTATTTCCATACCTCCCTCACATGTAATTCCCATTTGCCTGGCAATGTAAGCCACAGCGTTTGTTTTCAGAAGAATGTGATTCAAGCAATGGCTTTTTTTTCCTGAAAAGCAGGGTCTTCTGGCTAGTTTTCCTTCTCAGCACTAGGTGGCAGCCAAATGTTGCAGTGACCCACTGAGCTGGGCCACGGACCAAAGAGGCGGAGGAGCAGCGTTTGGATGGAGAAGCATTTGGATGGAGAGCTGAATCATCCCTAAGGAAAAGCGAATGGGGTCTGACACCCTGGACCAACCCCATCTCCACGTCTGTGCCCAGAATACTCTGTGCTGGGGGCTCTGTGGTGAAGATGACGCAGACATGTGCTTTCTGTTATGCTTGATCACGGAATTCTGCATTTTAGGAGTAAACACTCATGCTTTTACTCAAAACTGTTCAAATAAGAATGGCCAAAACTAGGAGTTATTTATGTACTGCCTGACTGGTAAAATGCACTGATCTCAGAACTGTTTTGCTCGCGTACAGGTCAAACCGATCCTGGCGCTCCTTGCTCAGGCCAGACCAATTCCATTTTTGCCTGAGGATTTTGTCATCTATTCCCCTTTCCATACCACTGTGCTTTCCCACCTTGGTTCACTTGCACTATTTCAGCTGGCTCCGATACTCTGCAGTGCTTGAGAAATGGGACAGCTAGGAGAGATGAGAAACCGAGGCTTCAGCAGGACATCGAGGTCTCCTCCTTCATTCCAGAAAAGGTCCTCTGAGGGCAGTGAGAGGACATCAGCAGATTGGTGAGGTGGAAGCTTATCTCTCAGGGCGTACAAGAACATTTTTGCGGTCAGTGCAGAACGCAAAGGAAACCAACTCCAACTGGAGTGTGCAGAGACTCCAAGTACAAAAGTTGTCTGTGTTAAAATTTGACACCGCGGCAATGGCCGCATGCTCTAAGCACAAGTCTGGTTCTGGTCCGACCCATCACAGATCCTACCCTCGCTGTTCCAGGGCTGACGGCGGAGCTGAGAAGCTGTTTGGTGCCACTATGATCAACATAATTGCAGGGAAGTGGTGACAAGAGAGACTGCGTCAAGCAGACGCCTCCTCCCCAGCTCCTGACAGTTCTAAAATGTTGAAAGTAAAAGAATGCTCATTACCTAGAATCTCCTATTGATGCTATTTTGTGCCGGATTTGCCTGCATAGGCTGCATCGCAGCCAGGATAAATGCTTGGAAATGACTTCTCATAGCCCTCCAGCTCTGTTTATCTGGTCTCAGAAATGTGGCACAGTTAACTGTTATCTGCCACTTTTTCTGCTTTCAGCCTGCTCTTCCTGGCCTTTCTTTTGGACCACACTGGCGAAATAGGGCAGCAGTTTGCAGTCTTGCGAGACTACAACTCCAGGTCTCCATGGAAGCAAAATACCAGCTTTCACTTGCACCTCCAAATAAAGCCAAGCAGCCTTTCCTTTTATGTACCACAAAAAAATATCATAATGGAATTAAGGAAGATTCTTTGCCTGAGGCACAGACTGTTTCCTCCAGAAGATTCAAAGTTGGGGTCAGGTGGAGCTTGAGCTGCGTACGTTTAAGCAGTTGTTTTTCTCACATTTAGCACAGGGCAAGGAAAACAAACAAACAAAAAAAGGTTGTTAACGAGCACATCACTTTCCATTTTAACTCCTGCAGAAATGGATACGGCTTGATATTTGTACGGGAAATTGCCGGATAAACACAGGACCATATACCACCTACGAGTGTACCATATGGATTTTTAATACCCAGGTACTTGTCCAGTAATACGGAGAATCTGTAGTTGCCTTAGAAGCTATTTCCACTTTTTCCCAAAGCATTAGGTGCATAACAGCGGCTTCTTGGCAGTTATAAATCAGCATACTGCCACTTCTTCATTGCTGCCTGGACAGGCCAGGCTGGATGGTACCTCTGCGAGGTACTCCGCACGTTCTGGGAATTGCTGCAAGTACTGGATAAAGCTTTCTTTAACGGTGCGGTCTCACAAAGGCTTGTGGGAGTCAAATTAATATCAAGGCTATGTACTTGTAATTTTCTCCAGTATTGCCAAAAAGAAACGTCTATATTCACGATGGAGGAAAAAACCCAGTTACCAATGGGTCAGCAGATATTTTGCTTAATGTTACATGAAATGAAACAAGGAATACTCTGATTTTCTTTTCCAAACACCAGGATGCGTCCAGTTAATCCACTGAAAATGAATGAGAAACTATGAGATATTGTTTCCCACATCCCATTTACAATGCATGGAAAGGAAAAAACTGATAAAAACAATCCTTCAGAGATTTACAGAATTTCCTCTGTCAGGATTTACATTCTTGTTCTACATATTTTGCTCTTGTCTGTCCTCTGCCCAGCGTGCTGTTGCAATGCAATCCACTGAGACAGATGCATGAAGATGTGAGATGACTACAAATAACGTCTCTGTAGGATCTACTTGGTGCTGTTTCAGCAGGTAACTGCGTCCTATCAATACCAGCAGAGGTGTCTCACTGAAGACAGTCACACACAAAACTGTGAATTAAACCTGGTGCTCAGTTTCCTCAGACTGACATGAGTGTTACCGCGATGAAGAGTGAATTGGTACACAAAGGCGGATTTCGGAGCGAAGGGCAGCTCATTCAAAGGTCAAATAGGCATCATTTAGATTCAAACCCAAAGACCCCTGGCTACCATAATTAATGGGCTTGGCTCAGTGAGTTTTCATACAAAATTTCACATCTGGCTTCCCAGATCAGAAAGACCTGGTGATCATCTTGAGTACTGCGCTTCTTTTCCCCCTGCTCTTGGGACCTGTAGATCGTGAGCTCCTTCTACCAGGAGCTGTGACCTCCTGCTCGGGATGAACGTTTTAGGCTGGACCAGATCATCTCCATGGCCCCAGTCTTTTTTTTTTTTTTTGAATTACAGACGGTACCGTGATGGAGCTCAGGCAGCAGAACGGCTTGCCCGGAGAGTTGTGCAGTCTCTGTCCTCAGAGTTTTTCAAGGCAGTGCTGGATACGGCCCTGAGCAACCCTGTGTGATCTCCCAGCTGAGCCTGCTTTGAACCGCGGCTGAACTAGATGACCTTCCAACCTGAATTACCCCGTGATCCTACAGTCAAAACCTCTAGCAAACAAAAATCAAGTATTCAGAGAACAAATCTCTTCTCATTTTCCCATTAATGTTGTCACAATTTTACAGTAGGCAATGGAACATCACTACGACCAGTCTTTGGGCGGATTTGCTCACTTTGAGTCAAACAAGGTCTTGAGCCATTAAATATTTGTGATGTTTTCATTTCTTTTCGTTATTCTCTTAATTTATTAAGGTCAGCGCCAAGGTGGTACAAGGCTCATTATTTATACATTTAATTTTCACATCTGGCAATTCACGACAAGATGAGGAACAGAAGAGTAACACTGGTTGACAGAAGCTGACAGAGATATACAAAATCAGTGCCACGCTAATAGTCCTGTGCAGAACCGGCTACAGGAAAGACTGACTCGAAACCTTTAAAAGACCTTTGGCCCAAATTCACTCTGTGTTTAAATTCACTGAAATAAACCGCTAGATACAATTTGTCTTAATGTTCTTAAAAACCGATTGCCTTTTCTTCCAGCAGTCAATCTCCTTAGGGATAAAAAAAGAAAAATTCTGCCATCGTCCTTCAGCATCGAAGAATGAGACCGTCTTTCTGCTACGGCGATGCTAGATACCGTCAGGCTGCTTAAATCAAGTACACAGGCAAGTTAATAAAAAGAAACCACTGATAATTATTCCACTGCACGTGAGAAAGAAAACAAAGCAAGAATAACAAACAAATAAAAGGTATTTCTGCCTGATGAAATGTAGACCTTCAGTTTCTCAGCCACTCTCAAATTATTGAAGGGATTATGGTTAGTACAAAGACTGCATTTTATTAGGGATTCCATATACGTTCTATATTTACCCTCTACCAGCAAGTTTATACTTCACAAACTACTTCCACAAAGAGAAGCATACAGCGATAAACATTTACACAAACAGATTACCTACGAAACTGATGTATGTTAATAGCAATACCCCTTTACAGAAGAGCTGCTCCCCTACTTTTGCTTTAGGTGCTCAGTTTAAGTGATATAAAGTCATTTTCTATGACAGCAGTCAACTACATACAAACAACACTAAATAAAAACTAGCTCACTAAATAAATACGTCTCAGATGGTAACTGACACTATTTTGTGTATCTATTAAAGTTCAAGTAATGAACGGCCTAAGTTTGTTTTTTTTAAAAAAAAAACAAACAACCGAACAAACAAACCAACAACCACTAGTTCCAGAGACAGAAACACTCAGGGAGATACAGTTGTCCACGAAGACTACGGGAAGAGATACACCGATATAAATGGGACGAATTCTCAGCACTAAGGCACAATAGAATTAATACTAGAATATGGCTAAAACCTTACTGACTACAGCACTGAGTGAGCAGTTAACAAGGAGTGTTCCTACGCTCAAAACACTCGGCTACAACATTAGTGAGTTCTGTGTTGAAGACGCTTTTGCCTTAGTGCAGCTGCGCACGGCGTTCCTAAAAAATGGGATTTCAGGGGGCAGTGACGGTGCTCATTTACACTGTACTGGTTTTATAACTAAGGATCGGTTCATACTTGCACAACAAAATGCCATTTTCGTACTAAATTTGTCCCTTTAGCATTGCTCTTTGCGGAAACTACCGACAGGACACCTCTAAAGGGAGAACGGCAGGTTTAGTCGGCGTTGGCTGCTGGTGGCCGCTCCAGCTGCCCAGCAAACCCCAGCTGCGTCGGACAGTGGCCAGCCCGGGTCCCAGAATTCGTGAGCAGCGTAAGGCACGATACAAAACCCACTTAAGACAGGAGATTTAGGTGGGCTTTGAATCCCGCGTGCACTTAGCTATGGGGTTCGTGGTTCCACCGGTCTGTTCTCCCACAGACTTTAAACAACATTCCCCCTCAGGATCCTGAAAACTCCAGCATGCGCCTACGAGCCGGGGGATTTAGGCTTAAAATAAGGGTGTTCCGGAGAGTCTTCTCAAACAGGCCCTCCATCAGATCTGTCACTTGCTTTACAAAACAGGCATTTTTCTGGCACTTGTGGACCCTTGCCATTATTTACTTTTAATCCACCGAGATCCCACGCGTAACCACTGAAAAGCCGCCCTCGGAGGACGCAGATCTCCAAAAAACCCCCCCAAAACCCCAAACCCCCAAATCCTGCAAGTTTGGGAAAAGCAAACGCGAGCCACCCAAGGCTTCCTGGGCGACAACGGCTGGCGAGAAGGGGGTTGGCGGCACCTCGCCCCCCTCGCCGGGAGGAGCCGGGGCGCGGAAGCGGCTGCGCGGCGGGCGGTGCGGTGGGAGCCGCCGCCGGGCTTAGGCGCGATGCGGGGCGGCGGCGGCGGCGGCGGCGGCCCCGCCGAGGGCCGGGCTCATGAGGTTCTCGGTGATGTAGGCCACCAGCAGGCAGATGAAGACCAGCATGACGCAGATGGAGCCCCCCACGGCCGTCATGGCGACGACGATGTCCCGCATGGCGGCCGGCTCCAGGCGGAACTCCACGCACTGGGCGGGCGGTGCGGGGCGCGGCGGGGCGTAGCGGGGCTGCAGGCAGAGGCGGTACCGCACGCTGCCGTGCGCCTCGGGCAGCAGGTAGTCGCGACAGGCGGCCCCCAGCTCCACGCTGTCGCAGGGGAAGCGGGTGTAGGTGCCGTCCCAGGAGCAGTTGAGGGCGAAGCCGCGGAGGCCGGCGGCGGGGCGCGGCGGCCCCCACTGCAGCAGCACGCTGCCGTTGGCCAGCACGTTGGCCACCAAAGCGCCGCCGGGCGAGCGGTGGGCGCGGCAAGCCCGAGCCGCGCACTGGAAGCCGCGGGCCGGCGGACGGAAGCAGAGCCGCCCCCCCGCCGCCCCCTCGCCCCCCAACACCTTGTAGGGGCACCACGGCGGCTCCTCCGCCCCCGGCCCGGCGTGGGCGAGCGGAACCGTGAGGGTCGTCGCCCCGAAGCAGAGGAGGGCGAGGAAGGGCGGCAGCGGGCTGGGCATGCCGGCCGGCGCGGCATGGAGCCCGGCCGCGGTGCCGGCGGAGGGCGGCGGCGGTTATAAACGCGGGTTCCGCAGCCGCTCCGCCGGCCGCCAATGGAGAGGCGGCTCCGCCGTTAACTCTCGCCGGGCTGCGGAGCACCCGCAGCGCTGGCAGGACCCGCACCGGACCCGCACCCGCCGGGGGAAGGGGAGGATCCGCACACCCCGCCGGACCGTCCTCGGGTGTCCCCCCGTAAGGACCGGCGGGGGGTCGGCTCGGCATCCCGGCCCCCGCTGCGCGCCGCGGAGCCGCGGCCCCGGGGGAGCAGGAGACCGGGCACCGCTCGGGAGGGTCCCTCTGCCATCAGAGATTTGGTCCAGGGCATCTCACAGAGTTCCCCTTCAGCTGAAGCGGACCTTGTTCAAAGAAGTGGGGGGTACGTGTTTGGGTTGTGGGGTTTTATTTCTTTGGTTGGTTTTGGTTTTTTTGTTTTTCCAACGGCTATATCTGCAGACCTGGGCTGCTTTAACCCCTCGGGACCAGGAACTCAGAGACACAGCAAGGATGCAACGCATGAGTCCCCCCGCAGGCCAGCCGATGGCTGTGATGAAGCTGCCAGGCCTCAGCGCACACTGAGCAGAGGAAAAAGATCCTCCTCTCGCTCCTGTCTTCTAACACAGGCCCTTTCCCCTCCCTGCAGCAGGGCCAACACACCATCCGTGCGTCTGACCCACAGCCAGCTGCTCATTTTGCAGCACAGACGAGGGCTGAAGGAGACAGAGCCGAGCTCCAGCCTGGCATCGCACCGACGTGCATTCTGAGCAACACTGAAAGCTTTACACTAAAGTCGAGAGTTGTCTAAATGTGGAAACAAAAGATCTCTAATGACACAGTAATAAAATACATACTTAACCTAAGCAATGTTTGAAGATTCTTTGAACAGTTAAACTGGTAAAATCTGCTTTAAGGCCTGCCTTTTCCGAGGTGCAGATTTCATTCCACGCAAAAAGTTGTGGGGTTTTTTGTTGTTTACATAGTGTCCTGTTCCCGTTTTTATAGCAGAACATAAGCACTTGTCTATATTTAACATGTGAAGTAGAACAATTACCGCGTTACATGGTTAAAAACCCCAGAAGTGTGCCTAAACCCAGCGGTATAGTTTTTCTTCACTGTGTTACCTATTTGGAAATACACGATCTACAGATTACTATGTAAGTTTTCTTTAAAAGTATTTATTTTCTTATAGAAGTTTGAAGTATAACAAAAATAAGATTCTGAAGCTGGTTTTTATTTTACAGCCTAAACAAAAACCAATCACAAATCACACACCTTGGACTTCATTGAAGGCGATACTTGAATATATACAAAGTATAATTTGCAGCAACATGGAACCTGTTTAAATAGTTTTGTTTTCCGATGCATTGAACATCAACGTGACCAAGTGGTCTCACATCAGGACACCGGTTCCTGTCTGAAAGACTTTCTAAAGTATACGGTTTCTTAAGGAAATCTTTCAACATAATTTAACAATAGCAAGTATTATCTCATAAATTATTTCCACATCTAGTTTTTAACCAGATTTAATGTTGGGGGGAGAAGGGGTCTGCGAGCCCATAGAAAGTTGCTAGAAACCTCTTTTAATACCGGGGGTATCAACAGAAATCAATGAAAAAATCGGGCCAGCATAGAAAAGGATGCTAAAGTTGTAGCGATGGCTGCTCTCCTCCGAAAACGCTTGGTTATCACAGAACAACAGGAGGTGCTGCGCTGCTGAAGGCACTTCTTGGTGGCTGAGGCAAACTTACCTGTGGAAATTCCAGCTGGGACACAGAGCTGAAGGCCTGACAGCCCTTCCTGAGAAACGTGTAGATGTTCAGGAGATGGTTGGAGCCAAACCAAGCAAGTTTTGCCTCCTTAAACTTTGGGCAGTTCTCCTAACTACTATGACGAGCAGATTGCGCTCCAGAGCTGTCGTGGTTCCAGTGCTCAGGGAAGAGATCTGGCACCAGCCTCTGACGGTGCTTATGATTCACAACGCACTTTGAGCTCTTCTGTTGAGAGATCCAACAGAAGGGTCTGGCATTTGGTACGGGGAAGGAAAACGGTGAAGACACCTGATCGCTTGTGCCACATCACTTGGCTCTGGACTTAATTCCATACTTGCATTTGAAGTTGTGGAAGAGGGGAAAAAAAAGCTGAGCAGAGATCCCTCATTTCATGCGAAGCGATGGAAGCCTCCTCAAATGTCTTTCGCAGAAAGACTGCCAAAACCAACAGGAATTGGAGGAGATAATCATATTTTTCCCTCTGGGTTTGAGTCCTGAAGCTCTGACTGATGGAAGGCAGCAGTATACCTGCCCACTGACGTCCATTTAGCCGTTTACATATTATGATCAGCATAACTGGTTCTGTGATTATAGGCTGGAACAGGTTTGTTGTAGAACAGAACAGCAAACTGCCCTAAACGATCATGAAAGCTGTGGGGCGTATCCTTGTGCCATCACTGTCATCCTCAGACCCTTTGGCACGTACACGTACCCTTGTACTGGAGACCCACGGCCTTCTTTACAAGAAGACATCTGGATAAACACATGTTCCTTTGATTTCCAGATTTTCTTCAGGCACATGAATGCGAGGACGCGGAACACCCCAACCCCTCTCAGCGATACTCACGCCCAGCTCGTCTTTTCCGCGTGCATCGACATTCTCTAACACCAGAGCAGCACAGAGTGCAGCAAAATTGGCAGGAGGTCAAGTGCACTGAGAGACGGGGGTTGAGGTGCAGACATACGTTATTGCAAGGGGCAAAGGAGGAGGGAGCGCTGAAGGATGCTCCTTCCCTGGCAGGCCTATACGCCATCCCTCTGGGTTAGGCTCATATTTAATCCCTACGTTTTACAACAGCCAGTCTTACTCAAGCTATATAGAATATGAACAATAGGCATCCTTAGAAACAGCTGTTACTCTTAAATCATATATCTAACCAGAAATGAGAGAAACTCTTCGTTTGGGGATGTGCAGACAGCCCACGCCTACAGTAGAAAAGGGTTTGGGGCATTTTCCTCTCCAACTATTTCACATCTTAGAGAAACATCTCATTAAACTCCTATTAGATTGTCACATTTTAACCCCTAAGAAATGCCATGTAAATGAATGAGCCTAATAATCCTAACCAGGTTTCCAAGTAAGAAGTGGATTACAGAGAAGTGGGCTTCATTAAACAGAGATTTCATTTACCTAATTGACAGGCATATGTTTTCCTCATCCATGCCTTTATTTGTAAGGGCCCAGAATGTACCATTAATTCTCATCATCCGGCTAAAGATGTGGCCAAACCACTTAATACTTTGACATCATGGGAACCCTGGAAATATATTTGTTTACAGGAACCTGATCTACATCATCTTGCTGGAGTCCAAAGAGAAAATAAAGAGCAACCCGTGAAAAAAATTTGCAGCACCGCTACGGGTTAACTGCACCTCATCCTGCGCCTTGGCCTCGCACCACGGCTCGGAGCGAAAGGTAACTATTTATGCAAGAGACAAGGAAAAACACATGCTTTGGCTTGGTGAGTCCCGCCAGCACTGGCTTCATGTGAATATTTTGTCTCGTTGTTTGCTCTCTCAGCAATCCAGCTCTTTCCTAAAACCCTCCTCTGTGCCCCAGCCTGCAATAAAACTCAGCCCGGGCTTCTCACGCCTGTTGCTTCAACAGTTCGCTGCTCAGGCAAAGCGCTGTTATTTGCTTTAAGCGGCGACCCCCCCCAGGCGGCGTATCAAAAATTGGTAACATCCCCTATGGCTTTATAGGCCTCCAGACAGAGGCATCGCCCCAGGTTTTCTGCTTTTCTGGTTCTCCTCCACTGGGTTTACTCTCTCCCGTTTCACCTCCCGTTAGAGGAAACAGTGAACCAGCATCAAAATGGGGGCAACTTGCTATCGGCCAGAGGAGGCGGCGCTAACCACCCACAGCTAACAATTTATGGAACATTCCGCTAATTTTAGTCTTGGGTACAGCCGGGGCAGGTGATCCCTAGAGCAGAGATGCTTCGCTCTCAGCTAAGGGCAGCATGCGACATATGGTTGCTAAAGCATCCTCCTCGCAGGGAAGCTTTACATTTAGGGCTGAGCTGCTACGCTTCCCTCCAAGCCATAACTTTGAGGATTACTCATCCTGGACATGCGACAGCCGAGAATTTGCCTCCTAATTTAGATAGCTCCCGCAGCCTCTCTGAATCAGCACGCAGCCTCACCCCCACCGGGCTTCTATTTCCAGAGCTTGATTCACTTCCAGCAAGGTCTGAACTTCCATCCTCCAAGAGCCAGGGGGTAAACGAAGCACGGAAGAGGAGGGAGTGAGGTTCAGCAGACAGAGCGCTGTACTACACATCTCGCTGGGCAGCTCGGACACGCAGGTTTGAAGCTCACGCCACAGACCGCGTTGGTCATTGATGCTGCGCTGACCGGGGGGACAGTGACATCTTCCCAGCCGAGAGCTGGAGGCGTTTTTGATGAGGATGCATCTGAACCCATAACTGCGACTCCAGCTGATCTATTCTGAACGTGCTATTTATAGCAGGCAGCGGAGGCTGAGAAGCATTGCATCATACGGCAAGGCTGGTAATACAAAGCACTGAAGCAGCGTTAACCATTTCAAGTCATTTTGGATATCTTGAATTCCATTATGGCTTTGCAGCAAGCTCCTCGGCTCTACATGAGCGGCTACAGCACTTGGCTAACAGACCTCTTCCTCTGGCCGCTCTCCTGCCTCTGGCACCTTTGCTCCTTCTGCCCACAGAGACACCAATTGGCGTGACGAGTATAGAGCCCCTCGAACAGCATCTGTCTTCTCCGGAGATCTGTGCGCACACCGAGAGCTCTACACTTAAAGCAGGCTATTCTCGGGAGCGATACAAGCTGGAAAGATCAGACAACTCTTGATAAATTGGGGTTTTGGTGAAGCTCCCAAGGGAAATGGCTTAATTTAAATAGGAGCTGGACCACTCCTGGATTTCTAATCCAGGAGAAAGCTGGGAGAAAAAGAAGAAAAGGGATATACAAAGAATGCTCTGCAGATTGAATGCTCCTTTCCAGGCCTGAGAAAGTTCTTCTCATCTGAAGTGATGGGTCGGAGCTGAGCTGCTGCTGCTGCCAGCTCTGGAGTGACCGCGGCTGGGTGCTCTGCCTTTGGCTGTCTTAACTTAGCTGAGAGCTGATTGCTCTGGTAAGAAAACACAAGCAGAATAAAAACAACAAACCAAAAAGTCCTACAACACGTTAATTTCAAGCTCCACTAGAACCAGCAGACTAAAGAAAAAAAAAAATAAAAAAATCGATACTGTCTGAATGAAAGAGACCAACCTTATTGGGAAATAAATATTGTTTTTTTCCAAGTGCCTAAGAGTGCTTACAAAATGCGTCCCAGAACAAGGGATTAGAAAAAAACATAACTAATCAAATAGGGAACAAAGCTCACAATGAAACCCATCCTCCTTTCAGCTGCCTCTATTTTAAATCCCAGGGACTCCAGCTGAGCCATTCCTTTGTTCTATCCGAGGTCAGGCAAGATGTGTTTTGGAGAATTAAGTAAAGCACCACACCTTTCCATTTACTGAATCAGCAGAACTCTAGAAAATACCCAACTTGCTGATTAAAAAAATCACCCCTGTCTAGAAGGAGCAAAATTTATCTTAGCTCCCTGTCAAATGTTGGGAGACTGGGAAGAAGCTGAGCAGGATGCAATTGCATTAGTCGGGCTCCAAATATGCCTTGCTATCTACCACCATGAATAATCTTCCTTACTTTTTTCCTCTCCAGTGCACCAAATTTCACCCTTATCAAGCCTTCCTTGCTCTTTTGGGAATCCCGAACAACACAGGGCACCTCGGGAGGTGCCAAAAGCTGCGAGTATGTGAGGAAGAGAGGGAGGGAGGAGGCTGGGACGCGCTCCCACACCTTCTGCCGGAGGAGGGCAGGGCAGGCCCGGCTCTGCTGGGATGCTGCAGCTGCATCCTGAGCAGCAGGAAGGTTTGAGCATCACAGAAATGGAGGCCTGCTCCCATCCTGCTACTTATACTTGAAAGCTTTAAGCAGTGGATGGTTTTGCCCTTCCCAGACTCTGTTCGTGTCCCACTGGGGGCATCCATGCCAAAATGCTACACAAAGTGAAAAGAGTATCCCATCCGAGGGACTGGCGGCTGTGCCACGAAGCGCGTCGTTCACTGCTAGTGATCTGCAGAGGTTGCTGCAGCGCTGGAGTTGTTCCTCTGTGTGGCAGCCCCTGCCACCGTCGCAGAAGAGCCTGTCCCAGCTCAGGCCAGCCCACGCACCTCCAGGGACCCAGGGCGCAGCAGCGATGTCAAGACAAGATGTGCAGCATTAGATGGGGAGGCTCCAAGCCCAGCAGGACAGTCACAGCTCAACGGCAAGGAAGAGAGAACTCTACAGGGGTCTGCTCTGAGTCACTGGGGAGGGTCTCTGCACCGGGGAGAGGATCCAGTCGTTCATATACACACATACACACACCCCCCCACCCGCCACTGGCTGGCACATGGTCACTTCTGTTGGTGCTCATGGTTAGCTATCACCCTTACGTTACTCCAGACAAAAACCAGGCTAACTTCCTCTCCACCTTACTCCGATGGGAGCAAAGGATGTTTTAAAAAAAAAAAAGAAAACCAAAAACAAAACACTACTGAGCAAAATATTTTATGAAGACAGATTCCTTTGTATTAGCAATCAGTCGAGTAAGTCCAAGGACCAGTCCAGTCACAACTCCGCTGCCCAGGGGGTTAAAAAAAAAAAAATAAGAAAAACTCTCCAGCTTGGGAGGGGATAAGGAAAACAAGAAGGTGGAGAACAAAATAAGTCAAAAAAGTGCTTCTAAGAGAAGCAGCAGAATAAAAATCATTCCTACAGTCTGAGAACACTTCCATGCTAGTGACCGGAGGGGCAGCAACGGCCCCCGGCACGTGGATGTAATGCACATCTGCAAGCTCCCTGCTCCGTGCCTGCGAAGACAGGTACCTCCTCCTGCCTTCCTCTGTTCCGGGCAGTGTTTAATACAGGAGCCAGTTCCCAGGAGGAGTTCCCATCTCCTCGTTCCTAGCATATTCCATTTGCCTTCAGCATCTTTCAGTAGTAGTCATCCTTCTTGCCATCAGCTCCCTGTATGCCTGCATGGTCCTTCTGGTCTTGGACAAGCTCCAGGTCATCATTGTCATCCACCTCACCTCCATGATCCTCCTGGGTGCAGAGGGAACAGCCAGGAAGGAGAAGAAATAAAAAATAAATAAAAAAAAATCAGCAAGGCCTGGAAAAGGAGGCCGTACCCAGCAGTGTGCCATGCTGCCTCTGAGTACGGTTGTTCTACCATAGCAGCCCAGCTTGGGAAACTCAGGAAAACAGGGAAGAATCCACCTCTGCCAGGGTCCTTTAGGTGTCATTGGCAAGCCACTTGGCCAAGACGCAGAGGTGAGAAGCCCGCGTTGCCATGATGATCCTGTTCATTTTAAGCATGTTTAATATCCTGGCATTACAATGCAATTTTAACACCTCAGCCCATCGCCACTGCTACACAAGTAGAAGAAGATATCCTACATCTACCACATCTAAAACTGTAACAAATCCCACCCATGATGTGCAGCAGCCAGCACAGCTTCCATTGGCACTTCTAGGCCCAACTATCCAGTGTACAAGCCAGGTTCTACACGCAGGGCAAGGGTAGCTCCCGACATCAACTTTGCTCTGCCCACTTATTTCCACCCCCGCTTCATTCCCAGCAGACAACCCAAACCCTCAATTCCTCAGCAATCGTGTTGAAACTGCAGGAAAAGCCAGCAGCAGCCACTCACAAAGGGCAAGGAGAGGATGAACAAAACTGGAAGAGGACCCTTCATTTCTATTCACGTGAGCCAGAAGGCACCAGGGTTCAAGTTACGTCAGGGGAGGTTTAGATTGGATATTAGGAAACATTTTTTCACTGAAAGGGTTATTAAACATTGGAATAGGCTGCCCAGGGAGGTGGTGGATTCACCATCCCTGGAGGTGTTTAAAAAAAGGGTAGATGTGGCATGGTTTAGGGACTTAGGGACTTGTGGCACTTAGGGACATGGTTTAGAAGTGGCTTTTGTCAGGGTAGGTTAATGGTTGGACTTGATGATCTTAAAGGTCCCTTCCAACCTCAGCAATTCTATGATCCTCTCTAGTAGTCACACTCTCAGTCTTTGATGGCCTCCCATCTTTCTCCTAGAGGAATGCCAACTTGTTGCTGACTACAGTAGTTCTGGGGCTCTGAGACGCACCAATAATACCTGTTTTCAGCCAAATAGAGGAGCAGTGGTTTCCTGGCAACTGTGGCCCAATGAAGGCCTCACCTCCCACTCTGCCTCTGGAGTGGGAGGTCACATTCTTCTGCCAGCCATACTTTTGTTCGACATGCTGGCTGTAACCCAGCGACCCTCCTCAAAGCACAGGTGTGGTTCTCCCCAGGTCTTCCACAGACACAGGCTAGACCCAGTAGGGCCTGTGCAGCAGCAGACGACAGGGCTCCCAGTGAATTTCTCACCACAGGAATGAACCCAGGGTGATGCTTGGAGAAACACACATTGACCTTGCCTCGTTGCACCAGCACAGCTCATAATTCAGCCCAGCTGCTGTTTGCTAAGCACCTCACAGCTCAACTGCTGCAGACGGATGCAGAAAGAAATGAGGAGGGGAGACAGGGCATAAAGGGTACCCTGAACCGCTGAAAAAGAGAAGGGAGCAGAGGTAAGAGGGCTCCGGGTTTGTTCTGGAGACCCACGTCACTGAGCAGGCAGAGACAAGACTGAAGTCAGTGCTCACATCTGGTTTCCTAAAAGCTGAGCCATACTCAGCTCCCGGCTACCAACATACCCAGGTAACAACCACACCAGAGAGGGAAAGAGGAAGAACCTTGGTGTCGTACAATTTCTTGCTCCTGATCTTCTTGATAGTCATCCATTGGGTCTTCCCTGGCCTTGGCAGGTCTGCCAGCATCCTGAAACACACAGAGAGTCAGACACTGTTGACAGCGACCCAACCTACTTCCATTCGCTGCCAGGGATACAGCTCCCTGGCTTTAGAGGCCCAGGTCTGGAAAACGGGGCTAGAGATCAGGGGGCAGCAGAGAGACAGTAAGGCAACTCAAACTCCACTTGTACTTTCTCCAGCCAGTCTCTCTTCCCATCTGCCGGCAGCAACTGCCCAGCTCCTGCCAGGAGGAAGGTTGCAGGACCAGGGCTGCTGTTGCATCAAGTCCCAGGACTGCAGGGAATCTCCAAGTTATTTAGGGCAGAGCTTTAGGAGCACAGCGCAGCCCTAGCTGAATTTATTTACGTGAGGGTTGCCAAACATTGGAACGGGCTGCCCAGGGCAGTGGTTGAGTTGCCAGCCCTGGAGGTATTTAAAAGATGTGTAGGCATGGTGCTGCGGGACATGGGTTAGTGGTAACTTGTCAGTGCTGGGCGAATGGTTGGACTAGATCTTAAAGGTCTCTTCCAACCATAACGATTCTATGTCACTGATTCATTCCACATTTTCACTAATCTTAAGGAGGTGGTGCTCTGTTGGCGCCAGCATCTTTCTTGTTTGATTGCATTGGCCTGGATTTTTTATTGTATTTTTTTTTAAACCTCGCTATTAATCATGATTTTAGAGCCTGACAGATGAGACGCTCCTTTTTAAAAACAAGCAACACTCAGCTGCCAGTCGAAACAAGCTAGCACTTCCCTGATGCAGAGCCTGGCTTCAGACAGCACGCAGCACTTTGCAAAAATAAATGGATTCCATCTGCAGGCAGGGAAACAAGGAGGCAGAGGAGGAGGCAGAGCTCTCACGTGTCGTCACTGCTGCCAAGAGCCTGCTGCCTACCCGTCCCACTGACCAGACCCCGAGCACAGGCCCATATTATCGTCTCTGGTTTTGGTCCCTGAAGTGCTTGAAACGATGCAACACCTCTGCAGTAACAGCTGTGGCGCGAGCCATCTCCTATTCGATGTCTCTCCAGCCACGTAGGTGCTGCAAAAGCCGGGGTTGACTTCAACAAGCAGAGAGGACAGGGCCAGAACAAGTTCTGGCACTGACCGACCCACCAATTCGCACTTAAAGAGGTTTCTCCTGCCTGCCGTATCCTCGCAGTGGGATTATGTATCCATCGAGGAACGTGATGTTTTCCTTTGAGTCCTTAAGCTCTCTGCCTCCCCCCCATCATAGCTGGGGATCTCTCCCTGGCCCCTCCTGGTTGCCCTCATGTCAGTCACCTTCAGTGGCTTCTCCTTAGAGTCTTCTTTCACGCTGGGCTCCTTGAACTTCTCCAAACCTCCCACCTTCTCTTCAAAGTCAGGTCTCTCCAGCTCAGCTTCCTCAAACTCATCCTCACCTTGGTTATTGGGATCCTGGGCAGGATCTGCAGCATCATCTGGCATCTGGACAAGAAAAGCCTCATGTGAATACCAGGACATCCCCTTGGGAGCCAGAAGCCTTGCTGCCTTCACCAGCAAAGCAGGAAGTGCTGGCTTGTAGCACTTCAGTTGCACTCTCCTCAAGCCTGTTAACGGTTCTAAAAACAAAAACCCCAGTCTTCGTTATCCCTCTGAATCCCTCCAGAACCAAGGGGTTTGGAGTTGCGTGTTACAGAAATTTCTTGGGAAAGCATCGACATAAATGGGACAGCTGGATTCTCCTTCAGAGCCGGGGTCGCACCCAGATAACGGCAGGGCAGCGTTACTTACCATTGGCTCCTGGACAACAGGGTCTTTCTGAGAATGCAAGTTCTCCTCTCTCTCAATCACTCCTGCATCTGCCAGGAAAAGGGACAGTTATCAGTGTACTCTCTCACAAGTCAGCGTCACCAGTTGAGATTCCCAGTGTTGGGGAGCAGCTGTATTAACTCCATGCCGAGTAGGGATTTAGGATCGACTCCATGCGGCTCGAGGCAGATGATGCTCCGCGTGTTCTCAGAGGAATGCGCCTTCAATGCCATTTGGAGCAGTGCCGGGCAGAGCAGCGCAATGCTCCTACAGCTGCCCAAACGGCTTCCTCGTCCCCAAGGCTGGGGCACAAACCGGTGCTGAAGCATGGCCATACCTCACTGAGATACATGTAGGACACAAAGACAACAAACAGCTCTGCATCTGTATTAAGAAGCATCTTTCCCTCGTGTCTCTGCTACGCCTGGGCAGCATCTCTAGCAGCATCCCAGCCACGCAGCCATCAGACCATCACCGGGAGCCAAACTACACCACGGCAGGTCGGTAGCTCCGTGCCACTTTCCCCTTCAACAAGAGGCAAGCTTCCCATGTCAGGGACAGGGACAGTCAGGACAGGAGGAAAGCAGAAATGAGAGAAAAATAGGCCCTTTCAAAAATATATCCTTTGCTTTCCTTTCCTTTGAGCCTAATCCTCACCCTGAGCTGGATGTGGCTCTGATGTATTCCAGCTCTGGCACTCACCGCTCTGTCTGCTGTCACCACGGGCTGAGTGTTCCTCCCCAAAACATTTGAGGAACCTGTGAGACAGCAGCGTTCCCAGCTGACCGCAGCATGGCCAGGGCAGTCGAGTCATTACTCTGGTTGTTAATTCCAATTAAGGCACAGAGGTCAGGGGCTACTGGTCCTCACGCTCCCTTCTACCTGCCACGAGGACTTTTCTTTTCAGGGTAGAATTCACTTTGATGTGAACCAATTAGTTCAGTCCCACTAACGGGACTTGCTGAAAAATCAGGTCAGCAGAACATGAAACAGCAGCTGAACATAGCTGTGGGGAAGCACAGGACTACCAAACCTCCTCCCCAAACGGGCATCTGCGTGCGCGTTAGCTGGTACCTGACTCTGGCTGTTCTGGGAGGGAGGACTTCACCTGCGCAGAGTGAACCGACACAGCAGCCAGGGAGGAAATCGCCCATTTGGGGTGATTTCAGCCTTTTGATCCAAGATTCAGTCAGAACCGCTGACCTCCATCTCTGCCCCATGACATCCCTCCTCTGTTCCAAACCCAGAGCCAAAAATCTACTGTCAAGAAACCAGGCTGAGACCACCTTTATCGTGTTTAATGGGATGCAAGTCAGCATTTCAAGCGAGATCCTCACAGGAGCCTCATCTCCCAGCTTCCCTGCCTTACCGCGTTCAGGTCCTCAGCAAAAATAAATTAGCTACATGAAAAGCCACCTACTTAGTCATCCCACCTCAGTCTAGAGACACACAGAATTAGCGTTAGTCATATCTACATTTCAGTGTCTCTTTTTGACAAAAGTAACTGCTTAACTTCCAGCTCCTCCGGGTTATTTCCATGTGTGCAAAAGAAATGGAAGGTGGAGTCTGTCTGCAGCAAATAAATCCGTTCACGAAGTGCTCGCGCTGTGTATCCCGGCCCCTTGAGCACAGCAGAGCATCGCTGCACAGACTCAGACTGGACACCTCTGCTCAAAAGCCCACTTTAGCTCAGACTGGCTTACTGTAATACATTTTTAATGTCTTTATTCACTTCCAAAGGAAGTCTGTAGCTTCCCTCTTAGACTCGCAGGCATACAGCCGCAATTAAGTCAACCTTCCCTTTGTTACTGGACCCATGGAAGTGCTCCAAGCCCCCGCCCACCCACTGTAATTTTCTGGAAGTCATTTTACAGCTGTTTTCTGTTTCACGCAGCACAAATAGTCATTGAATCGTTCCCTCATTTTGCCACCCACACGTGACTGCCGTTACAGGCCAGGTGCTAAACCTCACCTGGAAACGAAGGCAAAGAAAGGATTCTGCCCTCACATGCACGATCTAATAGATTATTCATTAGCTGCTTTCACGGTGCGATGATGAACTTTACATCAAGTCAAGTGTTTCTCCCAACCTGTTATTAGCCGAGTGAGTCAATGCACAGGGGCCTGAACAGATCCGGACCAGAAGACAGAGGAATTCTAACACACTGTTCTAGCAGTTGGCCTCCAATTGCCCAAATGTAGTTACTTACCACACTTTAAAATAGCTGTAGATGCTCTGTTGGCTGACTGACAAACACAACTAGCTGCCCTTGAATTTCAAAGAATCATTTGGGTTGGAAAAGACCCTTGGGATCATCAAGTCCAACCATCATCTCCACTCTACAAAGTTCTCCCCTACACCATATCCCCCAACACCACATCTAAACGACTCTTAAACACACCCAGGGATGGTGACTCCACCACCTCCCTGGGCAGCCTATTCCAGCGTCTGGCCGCTCTTTCTGTGAAGAATTTTTTCCTAATGTCCAGCCTAAACCTCCCCTGCTGCAGCTTGAACCCATTCCCTCTTGTTCTATCACTAATTGCCTGTGAGAAGAGACCAGCCCCAACCTCTCTACAATGGCCTTTCAAGTAGTTGTAGAGAGCGATGAGGTCTCCCCTCAGCCTCCTCTTCCTCAACCTAAACAGTCCCAGCTCCTTCAATCGCGCCTCATCAGATTTATTCTCCAGGCCCTTCACCAGCTTCGTTGCCCTCCTCTGCGCTCGCTCCAGCACCTCGAGATCTCTCTCGTATTGAGGTGCCCAAAACTGGACACATTTATTTGCTTTTAGCCCCTTAAGGACAGTTGGGAAACTTTCTGCCCCAAGTTAAAAAAAAAAAACAAAACACTTCTAAAAAATATGAAATCAATTCTTATGGGAGACTGAGATCAAGTCTTGCAAAAAACAGTGACATTTTCCCCATCGCTCCCATAGGAAAGAAAGAAGGAATGACTTAATTTACACAGATTTTGAGTCCACGACCTTGGAAATGTGCAAGGACGCAGGACAACAGGGAACACAAGTGGAAAACTTTTCATTTGACCAAAGACAATAAAAGCACAAGAATTTTCCAAGAGTCCTAAGATTTTCTTTTAACACGAGTGGAAAGCTTTTCTCGCTCCCCACCTTGATTAGCCATAAATTAGCGCTGTGCAGCACAGGATTAGGGGAGCCATACCCATTTCGAGCTCCTCATCGTCTGTCCTTCCCTTCTCGCCTTCCCGATGAGTTATGGGACGCTCGTCCCCCCTCTTCTGGCTGGGTGGCTGTGGGCTGCCCTGCTCCATCTCTCGCCCAGGCTTGGCATCGGAATGAAGACTCTTTGGGTAACCGCGCACTTGTTCTTCGTCCATCTGGGCATTCACTTTGTTAACTATGTCTTTCCAGCTGCAACAAGGGTACAAAACAGAACCGAACCCCCCTGCCTCAGTATACCAGGAGATATTTCACAATGCTATTTCATAACGGCAAGCGGAGGGAAAAACCCCAACTCCAACACATGCAGAAGTTTGTCCCGATTTAACTTTTTGGTAAAACTAGCAGATTGTATTAGTTGTTCTGCATGAAACAGAACATTTAATATGCCACACAAATGCAAAATAAGTTCTGCTTTATAAACACAAATTGTAGAACTGCTGTGATATTATTCATATGATACAATAACGTATCCCCATAGCAATAAACTCCAATTCTAAATAAACACTGACTCGTGCCTCATGCATACCCAAACACACAAATCTAACTTTTGGAAAAAAAAAAAAATCAAAACCATAAGTCCTCTTTATTGTTCCAACTTAATTTAAAATGAAGATGCTACTGAAGTAGAACTGTAGAGTTTTGCCCTATAAGGAGCAAAAAAGTCTTTGAAACTGAACAGGAAAGCTGCAACACGAAACTGACAGTTTCCCTTGTCTGATAATTTAGGTTTTTTAAGCCACAAGATGTTTGCAAAGCTTTGCAACTGGGAGGGATACTTTAACCAGCATCTGTTTATAAAACTCTCCCATAGCATGCATCTGCTCCCTGTACAAACCCAAACGGGGGAAGCAGAACTAGCTGAAAGGAAACATTCACAGATTGTTTTGATTTTATTATTATTTTTTTTAGGTGAACATGGGAAAGAGTGTTTCGTTTCTTGATTCAGCGAGGGAAGCCATGTTCCAGTATCATTTACTGCTTTTCCCACCGCCACCCCCCAAAAGTTTTCATCCACCTCCTGACCTGAGCGGTCAATTGTTCGTACACGGCTCTCCCCGCGGAGAGTAACCCGTAGTCGGGAATTTCTTCCTCTGTAGCGGTTCCACCTCAAATCCACTTCTCCCGATGTCTACATCAATATCTACGTCTGCTTCTTTCTTAACGGCGGTGCCTCAGGGGGACAGGCACTTCCTATCGAGGTATACGCCAAATGCAACCCTTTTTTCATTAACGCTTCTCTGCCTGCAGCAGTAGCACACGGGTGCCCACCCAGAGGCTCAGCAGCAGAGCGCTCCGCGGAACACCGTTCCACTGCATGGAAACGAAGCGGAGGTCAGAGAAGAAACGGAATATCTTCGTATTAGTTTAAATGAACCCCTGAAAAGCCCAGAAGGCAGGCCTGCCTCACAAAGGAAGGTTTCCGCCCCAAATATCCTTACTCGGGGACACCTTCAGAAAAAAAGAATGGTAAAGAAAGGGACGAAATCCCAATAATAAGGGCTCGCAAAAGTGACTGAAACAAAAGACTTTTAGCCTGAGTAAGTTCCCGCCAGTTTCAAGCAGGATTGCTGCTGGGTCCAGCCTGTCCTGCTACACAAGCCAGCTGAGATTTAAAAGCCTACTTAAGACATTTAAGTTTTTAACTGCCGAGAAAGGACAAGTGGCCTTCACTTTAGCAGCTTTTTTAAAGCCAGCAGACTACCACCACGCAGAACTTTCAGTCAGAAAAATCATAACCCGGCCTTCAGCTCAGATTTCCCCATTATAAAACCGTCAAGATGCAAATCGGCCATCGAGAGCTCATCTGGAATCTGCTGGTCACAGCCACCCAAAGCAAGGGCGGCTCCTGGCATCGGACGCAGGGCCTCTTTTGTGCTCTGCTGCAGTTCGGTATTGTTCTTGGCACCCACACCTTCTGGAGAGAGTTGGTTTATGGGCTCCTTATCACAAATCTCACGCAGTGCAAATAACAGCCTCCAGCTGCTCCGTAATTTCTTGCTGATAGATCCAGGAAAAGAAGCAGCACACCAAACATACCATGACCTCTGCCCTTTCAGAAATCCTTTGCCAAAAAAACCCAATATTTGCATTTTCTGTTTCACAGAGTAGTGGCAGTGTCCTCTCCAGGCTCCGCATGGCTGAGGAAAGGCCACTCTGCCATCGCAACGTCAAACCTCACCTCCCCTTACACCCACACGGGTCCTTCCCTGTAAAGGGGCAGAATATCCTGTGTGCCGATACTCCGTCTGCCCGTGCAGATGTTATCTGTCAAAGCAGTACGGGGAGGACACTGCCCTTTGAAGAAACAGGCAAAGCACAATCTCTGCCGTGGGAAGATTACGGGTTAAGGGAACCGACAACAATGGCAGAGAAGAACGGGTAGGGCCAGGCAGAATTTAGAATGAAATCCAGAAGTCTCCTCTACAGATAAAAAGAGGAATTAAATCTTGTTTGCTGCAGTAAACGGAGCAGATATGACCCGGACGCACACTGGGGATAAATAAGTTAAACGAGGAACCTCTATTTTCAGAGTCGGTTTCTGGGTTATGGCCAGACTTTGATGAATTGCAGCCTCCGAGAGACATTTTCTTCCTTTGGCAAAACAGACTGGTTTCTGTGAGCGCTGCTGAGACGGGAACCACTCTCTCCTGTGCACAAGTCCTGTGAGGAGCGTCCGAGGGAGCTGGGGGGGTTCAGCCTGGAGAAGAGGAGGCTGAGGGGAGACCTTCTCACTCTCTACAGCTCCCTGAAAGGAGGGGGCAGCCAGGGGGGTCGGGCTCTTCTCCCAAGGAACAGGCCATGGGACAAGAGGAAACCTAACGGGGCTGGCTGCTGCTTCTAGATTACCATATAACCTTGGAGACGACAAGCTTTCAGGTCTTCAAGGTCTGGTTGCTCCTGCGGAGCTTGGCAGATTCCTGATTAATTAGTGGGGGAAAATGAGCAAGTTGCAGCTTTAATACACAGCTTAATGTCTCTTATTTATAGAAACTGACGGAATTTTTAGCCACCCTTGCTGCTGAAGATGGGTTGCTTCCATCATGCAGAATTCCTTCAGTTCGCTAAACAAAACAGGATATTTAAGTCACCATCACTGAAAGGGATGGATTTCTTGAAGTCAGTTGGGACTCCCCTCCTCTAGCCAGTAGGAAATCCACGCTGACCTGACCTCACCCAGCAGTAACTCCTCTTTCTCTCTCCTGCCCACAAACACTTTACCAAACAGTTCAAACACAATGGCAGCCTACGGAGCGTGCACCGATAACGTAAGAGCCTTTTTTTTGGCCAGCGGTCTGGGCATTCAATCCCACAACATTGCCAGCAAGACGACTGGTCTTCTGCTTCAGCCAAGATCGAGACCTGGCAGAAACATTCAGCTACGGGAATTAGACGCGAGCGGAACCAATAACTAACACTTTCTTCAACCACCTTTCAAGCAGAAACCACAATAAACACAAGAAGAGAGAGCAGGGACGAGCCTGTGTGGCACCTTTCAGCCTGAACGTGGAGAGCAGGAGCGAGTTTTGTTTCACCGACCTTTGCATTTGCACCAGTTTGTTCCCGGCGGAGCGGTGGCTGTCTGGCAGCTGAGGTTTGTCTGCTGCAGGGGGTTGCTTCAGCTCAGACAGGGACAACCCAGGAGCCTGGCTTTCCTCGTTGCTTTTCACCTGAATGCGCATCACCATCTTTAGATCCTGCAGAGAAGACACGTGCATACGCTCAGGATATACGCAAGCTCCTCATCTTACCAGATACCTGCACATCTCCTTTGCATTTGGGCAGGCTTAAGGGCCAGAAAAATCCTCTCTCAAAGAGCAACAGATTCGGAAGCGCTCCAGAACAAGTCCATACTCCCGTCCAGCCAGCCTGCAGTAAAAGAGGTCCTTTTCCTTTCACACAGCCAAGGGGAAATAATTTGGATCCTACCTATGTGACCCAAGCTTGTCTTGGGAAGGCGAATCTCCAAAAAGAGAGGAACAACAAAGCAACATCTAAAAATACCTCACACATGCTGCCATTATAATAGTTACTGAAATTATAGTCTAACCACACTGCAGTTATCGTGTTTTTTTTTTTTTTTTTTTTTTTTTTTTTTTTAGAGATTTGCTTTCCATCAGGTCACTCTCGATCCCCCCGGGAGGCAGGGGAGCCGCTTTTATGATTTACTCCTTGCAGGTCCAGCAGGATCCAGAACAAGAACCCCAGCCCGTTCCTCCAGGTCCAGCCACTGAACCACGAACTCTGAAGAGCGCACAGGAGCCTGAAACCGGAGGGCAGGGCAGTTCACACATCAGGGAAGCGGGACGCACATGTGCTTGTCATTACACATATCACGGCACTGAGCTTCAAAAGCAAGGGCTGCACAAGAGCAGCAGCGAGCGCGCGGAACTCACTGGGTTCCCGTTGGGTAGGCTGTTCATGGTCCGGGTGAATCGGATGACGTGGCCGTCCCCGCGTCTCGCTGGCCAGGCGGGCATAGCCCCCGGCAGCGAGTTGGCATCTTGCAGCGGGGCCGGACGGGTGAAGACCACGTTAGCTTGTGGCCTCGGGCCATCGTTACCGTACAAGTTCTGGCCCTGCAGCAGAGGGCCATCCGCCTGCTTCTGAACCCCAGAGACTTGCGAGGCCAGCGGGTTCCCACCAGGGCGATTCTCCTGATTGACTGGAAAAGCCTGCAAGGAAGAAGGGACATGAGCAAACTCTAAAGGAACAAGCTCAGCTCCCTCCAGTTCGAAGCCCCACGCTGAAAACCCACAGAAGCCCTGCAGAACTGTCCTCCCTGGGATGTTCTGGGAGCACCACACCTTCTGCCTCACGAGCTGCAACTGGCTGTTGGCTGGCACCATGGGCTGCTCCTTCGGCACCTGGAACTGCTGCTGCCCCTTGCCAGCTCCTCCTCCTTTGAAGCTTGGCATCTTCTGTAGAGCTTCCTTGAGCTGCCTGAACTCTTCCATCTGGGCCTGAGGGGACGAGAAGGGTAGAGAGAAACCCCTCCACAATAACAGGGTTAAACAACTCCTTGCTGGGAACGGACGCTCTTCTATGGCCAGTTGTTCAGCACAGATATGCTACTAAAGAAGATATTTATTTTATATATATGAAGAAGCTGGAGATAACTCACAACCATTAATGACAAGCCCCAGTTAGTCTTCAGCTTTCCCTCCTGACCTCACGGATACTCTGTATTTCCCCCTTTGTCAGCCTTGTCTCTTATTTTATTGGGTATTTTTACCCTGGAAGGGCTGACCCACGACACTGATTCTTTACCCAATGAACAAGCCCTTGACAAAATTCCTGCCCTTCCCACAAGAATTATATCCTGGGTTTGTTGGTTGTGGCTCCTTCCCCTCCTGTGCCTCACATACATGTACCTTCGGGTCAGCTTTTTTTCTTCGTGTGGAGGCGTTTCTCCATGGACGCGCTCATCTCAGCGGGGCTGACAATAATTGGCATAATCCTACTTGACAATTCCATTTACTTTGCAAGACAAATGAAAATTGATTCTCCTGGACTGTTAAGCAAATACAACACCTTTCTCTCTACTGCAGCTTATGTCTTCCGTCTCCAACCTTGAAAAAGCTGCTCAGGAAAAGCTCCCCAACTCCTACCTCAGTTATTTATAGGAAAGCGAGGGGGGAGAGCTTTCCATATGCTTGCCAGGGTACCTGGAAACGGACCAAATTAGGGACTAGGCAGCGCAGGAAAGCTTCCAAGCAGCAAGAGAAGTTTAACAGGAAATTAATTCCTGAGCAGGCTCTGTTGCTTTCAGTTCTTCCCCCTGAAATTTGACCTTAAAATTCACATTAAAAAAAAAAAAACAAACCAAAACAAAAAGACCACAAAACAAACCCCAACAAAATCACTCGGCAAAGCTAACATAAAAGGAATGAGGAAAGGAAAAGGAAGCCAAGAACGGTTCATGGGCTATAACCCTAGCTAGTAGGGGACTGCTTCCCGTCAGAACAAGCCAGATGGAAGCAGAACTCGTCCCCATCGAAAGCCTGTTAAGGTGGCCAGCCCAGGGGAAAGAGGCATCAGACCAGCCTTCGTGCACAGACTCCCCCGCGCTGTTCACACCCTGCCACGATGAGCGGTGCCCGATGCCTCCTCTGATGCAGGCTGGGCTTGGGAGACACGTCAGAATCCTCAGGAAATGAGTATGTCATCTAGAACGCAAATTACTGCTCTAAACTTTCACCCGCCAGAAGGGAACAAGACGAACAACAGGACGCTCGGCGCAATGAAGAACCGCAGCGCTGCTAAAGAAGCTGGGACTCTTTGCGGGCGTCTGCTCTGCCGTATGGCATCTCACCCCGCCAAAGGCAAACGCAGTTCCATTCCCCTTAGCGTCACGAAGCGCTGGTTAGACACTACAAAGGACTGATCGGAAAACCGAACAGAGACTTTAAGATTTAACACTAGGCTCTTTGTCAAAAAGATCCAAAGTGTTTTCTGAAGTCATCGGGACCAACCGAGCCAGAAACAGCAGTCAGGCAGATGGCTGGAGCACACTTGCGTTACGCGGCTGCCCAGCACATCCACAGCAGGGAGCTGAGCCGTGTCTCCCACACCAGGGCAAAACCTTTTACTCTTGCTCACTCTCAATTTTGGCAAGAAATGCCAGTGAGCTGTTCCTGGCAAGCTGCTTTTCCCATTGCTCACAACACAGAAGGGGCCAAAAGTGAAGACTGGCAGCACAAAAGCTGCCACCATGGTCTCCAGTCTGCAAGCACTTGATTTTTGCAGCCTCAGTCATCTCTAGCCAAGGTGGGGTTTTTTTAACGCTGTTCAGAGCATGCGCTAGTTTGCACACTTGGACTGCTGACTGCTTTCTCCAACCCAGCCCAGCTGGTCAAACAGCATTTGAAGGGTCCTCTGCTGAAGAGCAATTCAGGACTGGTCCTACGTGGTGCGCCAGACGCAAACGCACTCAGCATCGATCCAGCAAGGCAAAAGTAGAAATACGTAATGACAAACAGGGGACCTTTGATCGACCGATATCGATCCAAGTTGTCAATGGCAGAGGCCTGCAGGATGGGAGCCGACTGGGTCTCAATGTCACTTGAGAACAAGCTACAGAGCAGTGACGTTGTCAGCTACTTTGAAAGTTTGGTGAGGAGGCCTAAAAGCGAAGGCTGAGATGCATTTTGACAGTGGGAGGGGTGAACGTAGGCTTCCCAGGGCACTGGAGAAGCTCGTAGTCACACGCTGTTTTGATTCCTGGTATGGGCTTGCTGGACTGACCCCTATGGAGGCTGGAAGCCTTGGTTTGGTTTCCAACACACACGCTGCAGGCAGCGTCCCTGCAGACATCCCAGCAGGCTGCCGTAGCCACATGGAGGAGCAGGGTCAAAAAGCAGTTCAGTGGTAAATCACGATTATGAAGGCAGGCAAGTCAAATGCACCAATGGTCCACCTGAGACCCCACAAACCACACCTGACATGAGCCAAAGAGCTGTGGAGTGACAGCAGCCTGCGACGTCAGTAACCTGGGCTTCCTGCCTGGAGCAACCCGTCGTCTGTGTAGTAGCAATCCCCAGAGCCACTTATTCCTCGCTATTTTGCAGGGCAGATCAGGCCAGAACTCCAGCACAATCCTGTAGGAGTCAACACCCACCACCCCCCACACCTCTAGTTCAAGTTCAGCATCCAGTTCAGGGGAAGAATCAGTTGTCAACCGCATCTAACCACAACTAGCTCCTCGCTTCTGGGCTTATCCCATAATCCAGGGGAGTGCTCGACAGAAGGCTGTTAATTAGCAACAGACAAGGCTAATTCAGACTGCGACGTGACTTTTAAAGTGCCTTTACAAAGCTGCTTGCGTCTTGGCTCAGTACAAGAGCCTCAGACAGACACTGTAGAGACACCAGGTCCTCCCACTTCCTTCTCCCAAGTCATCCAGGAGCTCCCAGCTTCAGCTGGGTGAGCGGAATTCTGTGAGCTCAGGACTGCCAGCGCGCTGAAGAAGCTCACGCCGTCTCCATAGCATGAGCACAACACCAGATCAACAAAACTTTGGAGGTTTTCTCCCCCACACACACCCCTCCCCCTGCAGAAAAATGCATTTCTGCCTCTCTAGTCTCAAGCCAACACGACTTGTATGTCTGCCCCGGCCTCCAGAAGCATCGCTCCAACACGTATTACTGAACACTAACTTCTTTTTTACATAGCTCTTTCCAAACTTTTTATAGGTCTCCCTCTCTACTAAGGCTTCAGAGGGAGATGCAGGAGACCTTTTTGCCAGGGTCGTTGAGTGTCTATTTGTAGTCTCAGCAAGCTAGGCACGGCACCTCCGCATCGCTATTTCTCTCTCCAATTAATTTATAGGCATAAACCTGTATTTTCAGCTACTGGGCCGGGGAATTTTCCTTGTACAGAATGCATCTATACTACCAGCGCTGTTTTAGGCAACTCACCCCACTGGAATACAGTTGATAGCTAGATTTATGACTTAGAGAATACTTGATGGTGCACCCAGACCCCAGTGGAAGATTGTCCCATGGGGCCACAGACACCCCCTTGTTGATCACCTGGGCATTAAGGAGCTGAGAGTGAACTTCCTGGTGGGCCTTCCGGAGAAGCTTGCTCTCTTCTCTGAGTTTAAAGACCGTGTCTGCAAGAGAAGAAGAAATTTGCATAAGAGCGCTATTTTTGCAAGTGTAGTACCTCTCTTCCTTACCGTAAACTCATCTTGACCTCATAGATCTCCCCAAGCCCAGGAATTAGAGTGAAGCACTAGGTAGGGACTAGACAAACACCCTGACAAACCTGGACCATCATTCCTTTGAGCTCTCAGGAGTCCTGCCCATCCAAGGGACTTCTTCCTCTCCGGAGTATCTCTGCTAACTATTGCCATCAGGGTCAGGCTCTTGCTGTGATTGCTACCAGAATTAGATATTTATTTCCTCATTTCCCTCACCCATTGCGGCTGAACAGCAGGGAGAGCAGCGGTCACTGCCCCTACCTGTGGTAACTGGAAGGTTGAGAAACATCTACAAGAGACACCCGTCAGGTCTCCTGAACCCACAGCAGATCCAACATGGATGTTCCCTCCACACTGGGGAGGACAATATGCACAGAGGAGCTGCCTCTTGAATGAATGGTACAAGCAAAAAAACCCACAACTCGCTTACAGAATGCGATCGCAGGACAACTTGGTCCTCAGGCACATTTATTCCTTTGCCATTAAGTACCAAGCCGGTGCCTTGCAGCCCCCAGGCTGGGCTCCTTTCAAGCTCTTCGCACGCTCCTCAATACTTCAGTGACAAGACACACAATGCACTTACGTTTCGCTGCCTTGAATGTAATTCCTCCAATAGAAAGAAAGGCCGTGTCAAAAAAAACTGTCAGCCTTATTTTGGATCCTGAAGCTCTCTTAAAATACCACTAGAACTGCACACGCCGTGATTTCTCTGCAAACATAGTTGCACCCACCAGGACAAGGACGGGAATTTTTCCCATAACAGGATGGTGACTTTGCTGTAGGCTGAATTGCATGCCAGATTCCAGCTCAAGATTACAGATATTTCTGATTACAGCGGAATATCTTTTTTGATAACAATCATCCCTGGGACAGGACATTTTGCCATTGAGGCTGGGTGCCGTGTTCTTGCCTTGCAGTGAAGGTTAACGTCAAACTGGGAAAATAAGGCTCTGTCTTTCCTGCAGCCAGAAGGAAACCAGAACCACCGAAAGGAGCTACCAAACCCAGCTCGACCTGTGAAAGCAATCTCTCGTACTCCCCAGTGGGCTTCCTGCTTTCCTCCAGCGTCCCTGGGGTGAGGGTCTCATTTTTGCAATTGAGCCTAGCAAAAAATCCCTCTGTTCCATGGCGACAGCCCTGAGCAATGCCCATCTCAGATACCTCTTCTCTCTAATACTCACTGACAGAGGCGCGTCTTCCAGCACATGTCTCCTGAGGGCACATTATACATATATAGAAAGTACTGGAGGAACATAAGGAAAGAAAATGAGGCATTAGCAATGCTACGAGCTCTGTCTTTGCCACCTCTCATGAGACCGTCTTGGTCTTTTATAAGGCATGGCTACCAATACTTAAAGGAAGATTTACTAGCCAGCTCTGAGCTTAAAGCACAGGAGAGAGATGGTACCAAGTGAACAATAGCCTGGGAAGATGGACAGAAAATATCTCAGCCCTAAGGTGACTTTCCTGACTAGCTTCCCCTCATTGAATTGTTTTTCCGATCGTTAATTCTCCTTCCTCTGGCAGAATTTGTTTTCTTACTGCATTGGGGGCTGGGTATTTCAAGAAGAGAGACAACCAAATATTTAGGTTTCGCTTGCTTGTGCTCAATTTCCCCCTGCTAGCCCAGGAGTGCTCATCAGATACTCGGGCTTTGTTGATCAGAGGGAAAAAACCAAAGAAAACATCAGCAGGTTTCACTCTCCCAGACCTAATCTAACTGAGAGCAGATGTGAACCTTAAAAACCCCACTATCTAATTAAACAGCAGACTAAAGAGAAACTATTCTTTGGGAGTTAAAGGGATCAGCATTCTCTGTAATACTTGCACTATTAAATGCATTTTATAGACCTGCACCATGAATTACATCAAGTATGTTTAACTTGCTCCCAAGTTTAAATGTTAGAATTTACAGGATCCAGTAGCACAGAAACTGGTTTCCATTGTCAAGAGCGTACAGAGAAGTGGAAAATGTATATTGAAATAGAAGGGATACCTCAATGTCACAATATTTTATCTCTGCCACAAAAAGCATCTCTGATAACTTACGCTCCCCCACCAGAGAAACGGCAGCATTATCTGATGGGTGAACCTGCTGTTCCTGCCCCAGCCCACCATGGAACCACAGGCACGTACCTCTGCCTCAGCCTCCTGCCTTTCACTTTTGGATCACCTTATCCATTTTGAGTGTGACCTCCTTGGGACATGGACTGTTTCACGGTCTGGACACAACCAGCATCTGGCACAATAATTTGTTACGTTACCTGGCTCTACACAAATAAGATAAGTAGCAGCTGCAGTAAGAGTAAGCAGCCAGCAAAAGTCAATCAGGCTTTTAAAATAACACCATGAAAGTGCTGGTGTTGGCAGAAGCCCCACACATTACGACAGCACAGGGGTCTCTGAACCCCAGAGAACCCAAAGCGTGGTTAAACTCAAGGTCAACTGGTCAACGCATTTGTCAGCCAAAGCAGCCAGAGGCTTTTGCGGTGTGTATTCCCACACAAAAACACCACCTGTGAATCCCAGCTGCTTCCCTCGCATGGGACAGATGCTCGATAGCCCTGCTGGGCATCTCTCACCTCCCCTCGACGCAGCCTCAGGAAGCCTGGCCAGTTTTAACGCTGCCCTTGTCCCTGCACCACCACCCTGTGGGAGGACGATGCTCCAGTTGAGCTATGGAAGGGCTGGGGTGATGCACACTCGGTCATACGGAACTGTTCCTACAGTGTCTGCAGACCTTCTGGGGGCCTGTAGAAGGAACACTGTCCTCTCCTGAACTCAGTTCTTCAGTCCTTTCTCTGCCTGCCGTTTTCTCAGCTCTCCATCACACTCACCCTGCAGGTTTGAGACTTCACTGTCCTTCTCCTGCTGCAGCTGGGCATATTTCTGGCTATGGGTCTCCAGCACCTTACGATGTTCCAGTTTCAAGCTGTTGTGCTGCAGCTGCAGGTCAAGCAGCTGCTTCTTGACATCTTCATGCTGGTTCTGAATATGAAAAGAAGTGACAAATAGTCAGTACAAGGAGAAGAAGAGTAATTTAGCTATTGCCAAGTGCTACTTGAGTGCCTCTGTTTAATAAGTTGCTCGGGGAGGCAGAAGAGGTGTTCATTCCTCCAGTAGAAATCCCAGACACAATAAAATATTCTTTGTGTTCAGTGTTTCAGGTGGGATGTGAGATGCCAATTAAACTCTGCTTTGTGAAGCAGTTTTGGAGGTCTCCTTGGAAGCCACTAAACTGGAAGCAGAAGGTGGTGGCAAGTCTACTCCTGCCTGAAAAAAAGAGATGGAGACTCTGGGACACAGCCAAGAACTATTCCTACTCCTCAGCTCCCCTGCACACCCTGCTCTGTGACAGCAATGTGGGCTACAGTATTTGCTGATATCAAACTAAATACCTGTGGAACCTGCACAAATCCAAGTTCTTTTCCAGAGTCCCAGACATGCTGAAGGACATAGTTTCCATGGTGCACGTAGCATCACTCTGCACACTACATTACAGGAGTAGTTCACCTTTAAGCAAGGCTGAGGTCTAACTCCCAATGCCTTTCAGTGTGCAGGTACTGCTAGCCACTTAGGACACACGGACACCCGAAAACTCAGGTTGCTCTCTCCGCTCGGTTTGCTTCCCGATAGCCCGGCTGTTCTCCCACCCACCACTCCAAGCTGCTAGAAGAGGAGGGAGACCTCCTGCAAGGACACCACCTCCTCTCACACAGAGAGACTAGGGACAGCCCACGTTCCCCAGAGTAACATGGGGCTCCCAGGCATTAAACTCCAGGATAACAAGACTCTCACAAGACCACAGACTATTTCAGGCAAGCCAAGAATTCATCGATAGAAGCGGGTTGAAGAGCTGTTCCCTTCTCCCCTTCCCTCTCGCAGAGCCCAAGAACAAAACATGCTGAGACATCCTTTTGCTCGGACCCATTGAACCAGAATTCACCTCCTTTTTGGTTCCCATGGTAACCTAGAGAGTCCTTCCACATTCAGTTTGTCAACACCAATTATGTATGCAGATTGATTGGCTCACAGGTGAACCCTGGCCCTTCCACACAATAGCTCCTCCGGACTCAGGCAGCAATTTCAATCAGCCTTCCTGTAAAAAAACCCCATCGTCTTTTTTAAAAACCCCAAACCCTCTGAATGCTATCGATGATTGCGTTTATCCCCAGTAAAACAAAGCATCTGTGGCCCAGGCATTCTCCCCTGAAGCAATTATCCTTCACTAAAAGGAGAGAAATAACTGCTCCAAAAATACACACAATGAAGAGGGAAAAAAGCTATCGGTATGGAGGGGTCCCAGAGACAGAACGAAGAGAGAGACAAGGATGTCAGGTTAATCAGATCACAAGATCGGGGGGAAAATAAAGAGAATAAAAGATTCCTGCTCTGGCTTTCAAAGACATTGGGGACTTACAGTTCTTATCAGAGCCACCGGCAGAAAGCACCGCAAAGAATCCCTAAAATCATTTTGACACTAAACACCTCAGAAGCCAAACATTAGCAAGTGAGAATTGATTTTAACAAGAAACTCTAAGCAATTAAAGGAATTTTAAGTCCTCATCGGCTCAGGTCAATTAATTTCTAGCCCATATTGCGTCTGGCAGGTGATGTGCATAATGTCTGTCAGACCGCTGACAGTCGGGAACAAGGGAGGGAATGTTCATCCTTGGATAGCAGCAGGAAGCCGAAGAGAGAGATAAGTGTCCTCACCAAGGTCACCCAAAGCGCCCGCGGCCCAGTCCAGCTCATCAAGCCCAGAGAGCGTCCTCACCCCCAGCTGGTTTCTAAGGATGGCTGCGACCAACGTATGCAAACTTTAGGAGGCATCTGAAGATGCTGTTTGATTGCAGTTACTGGACAGGAGGTCTGGAACACGCTACGTGTGATTATTTTGCAGGGAAGCAACTTAAATACAAGCAGAACGTTCTTGACCCAGCCAGTTCTACCAAAGCTAGGTAGGCTGACCGCCCGAGCAGCCCAGGAACCTACTGCATCACAGTCCCGAGGGCCGGCCTTTCTTTCAGCAGCTGTAAATGTAGTTTAAAAATAGATTACTCTCCACCCCTCCAGTAAAAGGAAGCAAGAGAAAGGGAGCCAGGACGAAATGCTCTCACTGTCCCCTTGAGACAAGCAAACCAGAGCATTCTGCTCAGACTGCGGTTGCTATGAAGAGGGACGTTACTATTGCGAAGCGTTCCCAGAATCCGCAGTGCTGGATAATACCCAAGAGACAGAACTGTACTTCCCTTTTCCCCAAGTTTGAATCCAAAAAGCCAGGCAGCTGGAGGTCCAGCTCTGCTCAGGAAATACAACCCAGCGGTGCGAAGGGTTGCTGGAACCTAGCCCTCTTTCTACATCCCAGAATTAAATTACCATTTCACTGCCAACCCTCTGACTAAAAACATTTGAAAACCACCATCACCAGCCACAGTTGCGCTGCTCTAACAAAAGCAAACTTTAACATCAAGATATGCTTCAGGTAGAGCATGCGATAAGCTATAAAATGCTACAAGCCGCCCCCCTCTGAGCCTCTTACAGGGGCTGGAATACAATTGTATTAGCCCAAAGGGCAAGCTACAGTGAATAGACCCATTTTCACACCAAGAGACCCAGAGAAGAACACGCTGAACAACAGAACTCCTGTGCGATAAAGCGCACAAAGGCTACCATTGAGAGGAGGAAAAGGTGAAGGCTGTAATCTGACACAAAGCCCAACAGAATAAATAGGAAACTCCCATGAACCTGAATAGTCAGGAAGGAATGCAGACCAACACCACTGCACGGCCTCCTCCCTCCTGCCGGCACTGGCTGCAGGAAGCCCTTGGTCTCTCCTGGGCACCTCCGGTAAGCGAAAGCCCTGACCCCTTCCAAGGAGCACTCTTTGACCCGCAGCGGCCGGGGAGTACGAGGAACCAAACTGCTCCCTTACCTTCAGGATCTTGTGCTGGGAGCTGAGGGCCCCGTATCTGTTCATAGAATCTTGCTGGAAAGAAAAAGGTGCCGTTAGATCCCAGAAAAACCCAAGGCAGGGGAAAAAAAACCAAAAAAACAAAAAAAAAACCAAAAAAAAAAACCAACCCACACGTGAGCACCCACCCAGCCACTGCACCAACAGCCTGTTCCGACTGCCCCTTCCCACACAGGCAGGCGCTGGGACAAGTCCGGGAAGATGACTGGGAACAGGCCTGCCAAGGTGACCAGCAGAACATGCAGCCTGATGTGCTTTCAAAAGGCAGAATGTACTTTTAAAAAGGCAGAATATATTTTAGAAGGATGGAATCTCTGCAGAAAATAAATAAATAATACCCGTAACTCTGTGTGTATATTGCCATCTGCACACTGGGTAAACGACCCCGCTCTGGGACAACGTGAGGACGGCTGGAAAAGAACCCTTTCAAAATAACCCAGCCACCAGCTAATTAATTGCACTCTCTCAATTCCCATTCAGAGTTGTTTTTCCCCAGTTTCCTGTTCGTTATCCAGGGCAGGACCAGCACTGAAAGAGTTTTGCACAGTAAGACCCCCCCAAAGCAGGCTGAGCGTTCTGCAGCGGCTGAGGGGGAGGCAGGCAGCACCACAGCTTTCGCCTACGCACAGAATTTGCACCATTTAACAAAAAAAAAAATTGTTCACTAGGAGATTGAGTAAGCCTAAAGCAAACTCCTGTAACTACATACAGCTATCAAACTAAGCTCGACTGACACAAACCAGCAGCAGAGAGGGATTTACATGTGTCCACGAGGGGTCTGCAGCAGTTTAACAGATCAGGTTATGCCTTGCTAAGGGACATGCTCTTCCCCTTCGTCCCCAGGGTACCGTCTTCACTGCACCACCAGCGTCTCAACACCGCCGGTGGGGAAGTCACCGGCCACCCGTGCTCAAAGGCTGAGTCCTGTCACGGTTTGGGCTGGGCTGGCCACCAAACCTGCCTCAAACCGGCACTTTTTCCCACAGCAGTAGCGGCACCCGAGGGGCAACGTGCAGCAGCTTTTCCCATTACACGCAGGTTTACAACCATCCGCTGGGATCCGTGTTTGGGAAGCTTAAAGCAACACGGCCGAGGCACTAAGCAGCGCCACGGAAGTGCAGACTAACCACCATGCAGAGATTTCCACTACAACCCACAATTTAACTTATATGATAAATAGTCAATACGGTATGAAATACTATGAGCACAAATCGCAAGCGAGCTGCCCAGTCATTAGAGTATTCAGATATTCATCCACCAGTTCCTTTCTGTACCAGGATGCCATCCACCCACAGACGAGCAGGGTAAAAGCAATTCCTCTTCTCCAGCATCACACCAACAGATGCTCCGAGAAAGGAACAAAACCAGCCTTATAACTTCAAGTGAATGTGACAGACTGTAACCCGGGGATGCATTTCTTCCTAACCCTCACTGAAGATTCCTTCTTTTCCCTGCCGAATGAGAAGTCCACAGGCTAGTGGAAATCATTTGACAGACCCTGGAAACAGAAAACAATGGATATGCTTTCCCCAACACCACCATGGCCTTTCTTCTCCATGTTCCCTGTGGAGTGCCTTGCATTCAGTTTCCCCAGGACCCTTCTGCACCACGGAACAGCAACTCTCTTCCCAGACTGCAGCCCAGGACTCCCTGCTACACCGGGAGCTGACAGTCAGGGCACCTACTCGGCTGTCACACGTGGGAGGACAGGCAGAAGAGCTCCAGCACAACACAGTCTTCCGCCACAATGAAGCAAATCCTCACACGCCAACAGCCTTGCAAGGTGGAGTCAGCCAAAGTTCATCTCATACCATACACACTCGTAGTCTTCCACGCCCTCCAGACAGCAGCACAGCGGTGCTAGAAAAATCTTTACCATTATTACACACACACTTTGAGGAATAAACCATACCTACCTTCTCCTTGTTGAGAGCTTCCTGAGCTTCTAACTTATACACTAAAAAATCTAGAAAGGGAAGAAGAGAAGACAATTCAATGAGCTGGAATTTAACAAGGATCTGATTTATATTTTGGTGGGTGGAGGGAAGGAGGAAGTCAGCCCCTTGCTGAGCAAAAGGCTGCAACTCCATAAACTGGAATGCAGATGCTTCTGGGGGGCTCCACTCCATGCCCTCAGAAAGATGGTAGCGAAGTGTTTTCCACGAGAGGTGTCCACCCACCTAAACTGGCCCAAATGTCCTTCCTTTCCCATTCTATAGGCAAGTGCATCAATGACTGCCTACTTCAGCACACAAATGGCTACATTTTAATGTCATTGAAGCTTCATTTTCTCAGTTAGTTCCCACCAAATAAATGAAGAGGCAGAAATGCAGGTTCTCCCTTAGCTACGTAGCCACCTAGCTACAGCCAAACCTGGGTGCCGTACGTCAGCATTTCCAGAAACACGGTGCATGTAGGAGTAAGGAGCAGGGATGTTTCTCCACGGACCAGTTTTGAAGATAAAACCCAAGCCATTAAGTTGCCAATAATCAGGTGCAAAGGGGTCTGACACCCAAGCACTCTACTCCACTGAAAGGTACAGGAGCTAATCTATTCCCTTTCTACTTCCTCTTGTATTTCATGGTCTTAAAATATCCTACATATGCCTGTGTCCTTTTGTACATCAACTTTAAAGGAGCTGACAGGCTGTATTGTCCACGTATTACGAGTGCAGTGATGCTGATATTATTAAGCACTTGCAGAGCTCAGCATCATCACATCGCTTTTACAAGAAAGTTTACATATTTCCAAGAAAAAAAAAAAGCACGATCTAGTGCCAGGTTTAGCTGTCACTTGACGTGCTCAAACACCACATCATGGGTACTGTTACTCACAGATTAGACTGAGGACACATGTAGGAATATGAGAGAACGGAACCTTTTGCCTGTGGGCAATGGACAAGTCAGTTAACCATTCCCTAAGTACAAACCAGGGATGAGTCTCACCCGGGAGCATTCAGTAACACCCAGACACGGCCCTGAAGGCAGAAAATGCTTTGGGTACAAGCCAGACATCTCCCCAGAGGACAGCTGGAGGGCCGGCCGGCCAAGAGACTCACCTTCCTTCGTCTTCTTGTGTTCCCCTCGCTCCTTCTGCAAGGATCGCTCTAGCCGGGATCTGTGCTCATACACAACTAGGGAAGCAGAAAGAGGCAGAGCATGAGATAAACCCTGAAATTCCTTCCCACATATTCTTTTCCCCAAAACAGGCCTCTCGCAGGTCATGAGACACGTGGACCTCAAATCCTGCCGTGGACTGGAAAGTGCCAGCAAGTGCCCAGGAGAGCGGACGGGGGCAAGAGAGCCTTTGCTGTTTTGAATGGCCCGCATCGCTCTGGGTTTCTCGGCTTGAGCACACAGCAGCTCGTGTGTAAAATCCAGACCAAGCAAATCACCGGTCACGAAATACCCACAGACACCCGAAGTCCTAGACAGTGAAAGGGTCAGGTCCAGCTACAAGCTGTCTCCACCTTTGTCAACTGTGAACGGATAAGGTCTGCAGCAGGGTGGGGACAGCTGGACTAGAGACAATGGCTATTCCCGATACAACACACCAGTCTGTCATCCTGTATTTGCACTCAGGTTTTCCTTTAGAGGTTAAGCTGCAAAGCCCAGGAGGGGCGTTAGTGTGCAGTGGCTCAGTTATGTATTTGTGGGCCAAGCGCACTCCCAGGCTCAGAGCCTTCCAGGTCATCTGTTCTGCAAAGGCATCAGCAGCATGCAGGAGAGATATTTTCTCCCCTTCCACAACCCAACCATTAACCGGCCCTCAGGCCACTAAGGAAGAGCGAGCCAAGCAGCTCCCTCGCCCATTACGCACAAAAGAGCATCCGTACTCCGCGCAGGGGCTGAGAAGGGAGAGGGATGAGGCTGCTTCGTACAGCAGCCACGTGACAAATGCAAGTGCCAGAGAAGCTTCCTGATGGATGGTGACTTTAATCCACTCTGGCATCCGAACGCTAACCAAGAGCTTTCGCCCAGTCCCAGCACTCGGCTGCAACAGGCTCCCCATCCCCTCCGCAGAGGCTGCCACCATCCCGGAATGGCACTGGGCAGCAATCCAGAGGGGAGGGGCAATAACAGAAACTTGCCCCCAGTGCCACGATCTTTGGGGGCAAGTCGTGCCATGATGCAGTCTCCAGGAAAACAAACAAAGTGGGATGATATTTGCATGCATAATACATGCGCTAACCCGTTCCTTGTTGAAATCTTGCCAAGCCAAGAGCCCCAGGTGACTCGTGCTCTCACTGCCAGTGAACACACCAGCTCCACTCAGGTCACAGAGGAGCCGCAAAGGCAGCGTATGTAGGAAGAAATTCTTTGCTGTGAGGGCGGTGAGCCCCTGGCCCAGGTTGCCCAGAGCAGCTGTGGCTGCCCCATCCCTGGAGGGGTTCAAGGCCAGGTTGGACGGGGCTTGGAGCAACCTGGGCTGGTGGGAGGTGTCCCTGCCCAGGGCAGGGGAGTTGGAACTAGATGATCTTTAAGGTCCCTTCCAACTCCAACCATGATTCTATGTCCTTCATTAACAGGTGATTTGCTGCTTGAGAGCAGGCACTACAATCTGGGGAAATAAGATACAAAAAACATACACATGTATCTAATATTTTACAGTGTTGATCAGCAGCAGCACCAAGCCTATGGTAGTGCGGATGTTGCTCTCAATATATATGTAGAGAAGAGCTCGTAGGCAGTTCTAGCACCCTAAAAGTCAGGCTAGGACATTTTTCTAAACAATACTAGAGATCATCCAGGAACTGCAAGGCTGAGGTAGGAACTATACAAGAATCAAGCTTTGTGATCAGAACAGTCCTTCCTTGCTCTACCACCTGCAAGTCTGACAACTCTGTAGCCCCTGAAGGAAAAAGAAACATAAAAAACACCCAAAGAAAAAACACTTTCTCTGCTGCCCACCCATCTCTCCCCAGGCAGGGAATTCAAGCCACCCGGTTCAGAACTCACAGCCTCACCTCTTCCTTCTGCACTGCAAAACGACAACTATTCCTTGCATTTCCAGACTGTCTCTTCCTCACAGCAGGTCTCCTAATTACACTAAGTGCATGGAAGACTCTAATTTCACCAGGCAGCAAAGCACTGCTGCCATGACCATTCTTCAAGAGCTTTTTAATCAAAGCTGGGCATTCAAGGGAAGCATTCCTCACCTTTACGAGCCACATCCCCCTGCAACTTCACACAGAGCAGACCTGAGAAAACAGTCTAATCATTTTACCCGGCTCCTTTAAAAGCCTGGTTCACTATCACATATTTCTCTTCTGTTGGATCACAACAAATCCAAGTCTGGTGGCGTTACCAGGACCCTCAAAATGACTGGTGTTTTTCTTCCCACCTGGAAATGCCTTTTCTGTGCAGAAAAAGAACCTCCACGTGGTTTAACTCCGTGATTTTGAAGCCAAGCTCATGATATTGGCTAGATCTGAGCTTGGGATTTTTGCAATACTTTGGTTTACCAGCAGTGGATCTGTTAATATTTACAGTGATCTCCAGCAACATCCGAGTGCCTGAGCAAATCAGGGGGAAAAAGAAGAAGTGATTAAAGAAGCCAGGCATGGTAAAGTGCTGGTAAAGGGTTTTGCAGAACGTAGAACTGCTCCCTAAGCCTTGTGGGGCACTACCCAGGTAGCCAGGTAGGCTACGGAGGGTCTGGCTTTAAGACATAAAGTGAATCCAAACATCTTGGTATCCCATTGTCCCCTGTGGAGCAACTTCAGTGCCTCCAGGCAGTGCAGTGACTCTTCCCGTCCTGAAACCAAGGCTTCAGCAGGACGAGACAGACACGTTGGCTTTTCACAGACTACTGGTTTTAGACCCTGCAGGTCCAAGGACTGTGTTTTAGGCTCTGCCAGCCTGGGCTCCTCACGTGCCAAGCTCAGTCCCACCCCAGGCCGAGGAGCCGTTCCCCAGGCACACACTCCCACCCAAGCTGTTGCCCTTGACCCACCTAATTCCCTCTGTCACTTTTGACCTCCCTCAGGGAGCAGGAAGGGCCAGCGTCATAGGTCAGGAATTCCTCTTGTCACCAGCCAGGCTACCTCCTTCCTTCTCTTTGTCACCTTCCCTCGTTAACAAAGACAGACATCCCAACAGTGAAGATGCTTCCCCTGGGCTGGGCCACTTCGTTAATATTTTCCTGTGAAGTGAGGAAACTCCCATATTCCCCAAACCGTTACGGCAGAAATATTTGTTTTCAATCTGGAAGGATTTTTAGCCCTGCTGAGCACATTGGTAAGCAGCAAGCCCAACACTGCAGCTGTCCAAATGTCTACTTCACAACAGCTTTATTTTTAGAAACACTTTTCCCCGCAGACTACTCAGATGTCACCCCGAGGGCTTCCCCAGCCCAGCTCAGCACAGAGACTGTGGGTGCTTCTTTACTACACGCTAAAAGGCCTTGTTCAATGAAGTTGTCATCTCTAAGAACATCAGCCACTTCCCAAAAGATTTGCGAGCTCTGGGCACTCATGTTTCTGCCACAAGCATCTCTCTTGCAGTCTTATCTAGCAGAGCACCTGAGGACAAGCCTTTGATGTGATGGGAACCTCACACCAGCAGTGAAATGTCACGCCTGCTGGGACTATTATGGATGCCCAGCAATTCACAGGCTTTACCGGGCCCTTTCATGTACTCTGAGCTTCCAGTCTGCATTTGCCTCAGCGGTTCTGGGCTCGGAGGAACTCCTCAATGTTGGAGTTTCTCCTGCAGGCACTTAATTGCATTTTCTAGTAACCTGTGTATACTGAAACCCTATGACCAGGGTTAGAAGCTCACCCCACACGGGCAGGTTACCCGCCTCTCCGGGTCCCTGCAGCCGAGGAACCCAGCGAGCAGCGTCCCTGCCAGCACCGTTGTGCCCCACCACCCAGAACAGCAAAGCGCACGGCCTCCCACAGGAGGCAAGTTGAACAACTACAGCCTCACTCAAAAAAGCCAAGCACTCTCAGCACAGGACCAGGCAAATAAATAACTATTTTGTGTAGAAAAGGCCTGCTTAGATGACCCCAAGCGACCAGGTGCTATTGATCTCACATAGTAAATGGGAAACTAAAGCACAGGAAAGCATCTATAGCTTGTGCTAACACTTGTAACCACAAATCCCAACGCAAGCACCCCGAAGCAGAAGAGTCTTCAGGAACAGCTCCATATCATACCCTGTTTATTCAGAAATTTAGGACACAAAAATCTGGCTCTCCTGACGCTTTTTTAATAAGCAAGACAAGCTGAAATAACCTCCAGTGACTAGGAAAAAAAGTTGTAATCTCTCCTGCCATTACCCCAGGCCCCAGAAAAGGTGGGTTCAGCTTTATGCAAAGCAGCGAGTAAGTGCGGCATAAAGCGCTCCCTGCTCATCTTTGTGGTGGGATACAGCAACAGCTCAGCAGACCAAAATGGCACTGTATAGCTCCAGAGGACAGGAAGCCAGGAAGTCTTTAACAATTTGCAATTACAAGAGAGAATGGAGGGTGGTCAGTGTCTAAATCCAGGCTGGAATTCAGCCAGAATTCAGCACTAAAGCACCGTCACCTGCTGCCAAGTGAGCTAAAATGCAGAACTTGAACTGCAGAAACAATGAAACCCCTGGCAGGGCCTTGCCTTTGTGAAAGAATAACAGGTCACGCCTTCCACAGGCTCGTTCTCCGTTTGGATGACCACGGAAAACAGGGTGATTGTGTGAAGGGGTTGCCTCATATACCCCAGAGTGCTGAGATAAACACCTGCCAGGGAAAGTCTGAGATCCATAAAGGGAGAGTAATTCCAGCCTTGCCAACAGCCCCAGGTTTTACTCTCCTTCTGTTCAAGTGGGTTCATTTTACCCCTGCCTGGGCAAGCCACCAACGCATGCTGGCTCCCTGCTTTCATGGCGTCGGATTTGCTGCTCTGGTCCTGCTAAGACTACACACAGTTCACAGCTCATAGGCCACTTCTATGCCAACAGAAGATACTGTGGAAAGAGTCATCACGCTGCCCGTGGCTGACAGCTCCGAGCAGCTCTCAGCACAGAGACCAACACCACCTTCCAGACTGCACCGTGCTCCATCCCTGCTCATAGCTAACCACCCAGAAAAAGCTTTCTTCTCTGTGGCTCTCCTTCTTAGAAGCATCAAGTACTCCCGCCAGCCTCCATCCAGTCACATCACAAGTAATCACCCATGGCACCAGTCACTCGGGCTCAAGAATCATCCAGAGAAAGGGACAAGGGGAGCAGAACCAAAGCCAGACTCATGGTACCTCCATCTCTGATCCAGAGAGATGGCCAAGGAAGGACAGATTGGGTAAAAGACACCCAACGGTATGAACAGGGGTGCTGCATTCCCATGCTCAGCCTGTTCCGAGATAGAAAATTCCTCCATCACAGACAGCAGTTTGATGTGCCCTTGTCTGGTCACATCAGGAACATCAGACAGAAGGGGATGGTACTGGAAATGCACCCTTCCTTCCCATCTGTTCAAAGGGTGCCATTTGTTCATGAACTGACCGAAATAAAGTCTCCCTGGTTTCCCTCAGAACCCCCAGGCAGCAGCACGCTCACACGTACGCAGGCACACACCTACGGGAAGGGGGAGGTGGCAAAGCAACACTTCGCTCAAAGCCACCTGCTACACAACTCAGCATGGCAGGAGTTTGGGGTGGGGGCCGAGACAGAGCAGATTTATCTGAAGTGCACCCCGGGTCACAGCCTGCCAGACTGTCCCTAATCCCCTCTGCCCCTCATGCTGCAGCACGAGCCCCCCAAATCACAGCCCATAAGGGGGAGACCAGTATTCGGCAAGGTGTCTCCAGGCACTTTTAGGCATGCCTCCAACCCCACCCTGCAGAAACAGAAGAGATGGAGGGACAGAAAAGCCAAGCAGATGTTTCCTCCTGGATCCCATGTGGACCACAATACTAAAAGTGGGTCTACTGGGTCACAGCAAACAGCCACCACTGCGTGCAGCAGCAAGAGCTGGCCGGGACAGGGGCTACTAGCCACCGTGCAAGAGGTTGGACACAGTCACGCACACAACAATACCTCCCTTTCTTCTTCTCACACCATGTGTTTTACTCCACAAAGTCAGCAGCTGCTTTGATCTTATTTTAAGAGAGTCGATGAGATCCATTTCCCCGCGTGCAGGCAGCAGAAGACAGCCCATGGGACAGGCAGTGCTCCGCTCCCTCCTCCGCTTGCTTTCCTTTTCCCCTTCACTCAACTCTTGGCCCAGCCTTACGCTTTCAAGCTTTATTTACAGAGGCTACCAGAAGCATTAACCACATACTGTACTCGGATACAAGCAGGGTAGGAAATACCGGATGGCTGAAAGGAGACACCTGAAGCACTAGTTAAACAGTACTGAATTCCACCTCAGAGTGACACGTCCTCCTTTTGTAGAGCTGGAAAGGCAAAAATCAGACATGGCGATTAAAGTCACGCAACAAGCGCTCAGAGGGGCAGGGGTGGAGCCCTGACTCCCCACCGAAGCGCTGCAGGGAGCAGCGCTGCGAGGCAACAGCACCAGAGCCACGGCCGTGTGTGCAAGATACCACTGTGCTCACAGACTTCCACGGACATGGCTCCTATCCGCCAGTCGCTAGGCTTCTCCCACCAGCCAAATCCAAAAAGAAGCTTTGCCTTTGTTAAAATTGTTGGACAAGTAAGTGTCTTCTCAAAATAAAAAGGGTATCCATGGCAACAACTGTATTTAGGAATGGGAGGACTGACGGAGGGTTAGAAACCCCAGCAACAGGCTACAGCTCTGCCATCCAAACATATTTGGGTGGAAAAAAAATATTGTGAGCCTGTCTCAGTTGTTTGCTTGCGCCTGCTCTTCCCAAAACCGGGGTTCCCTGAAGCTACCACTGTCATCTTATTCTCCGATCAACCAGCCCCTCTCTCCAAGAGAAGCAAGGGATGCTGACACACCAGAAAGGAATGTGGGCTAACTTCTGCTCTGCTGGTCTTTGCATCTCAGAAGCTCAGGGTGCAGGTGGAAATCGTTGTGGCTGGGACCCTGCGACACATTAGGAGCTGGAGCTGTTCGACTGCTTTGTGATAGAGTAAGAAGAAATGGAACCAAAACGTAAAGATAATAGCAGTGAACATAAACACACACTAGATCAATTCACAAGATTGATTGTTTTTTTTAAAGCATGTTTCCTTGAGAGATAAACAAAACACATTCACCACACTTTGCTTTCCCAGTTTTCAGATAGAAATACACACAGCCCCGAGCAAGACATTACATTTGCATCACAACACTGCACACAAACCCGCCGGAAAATAATTAACCCTAAGAGGCACATCTATTGAGTCACAGATGTGCAGAATTCCCCGGAAATACGGGCTATAGAAACAATGTCACTGGATACGTCAACAGAGGTCTTAATGGATACCCTCTATTTGATTTCTGTCTGAGGAAGAACTCTTGATTTAAACACTGTAATCTAAAAAAAAAAAAAGTGTTAGATGAATCTCCTGACCTTGAGTCACCAGAACTACAGGCAAACAATATTTTGTCCACAGAAAATTAATTCTGTGGGCACTCCAGAACCAACCCATCCTCCAGCATTTCTCACACAACTGCTGGCTACCGAAAAGTGGATTCCCACCAAACCTCCCAACAGGGAGCTCAGCAAATCCCTCCGGACACTCCAAATCTAGTGGAAGGTGATGGAAACGGAGCTTTGGCAGAGGCAGTAAGGCTAGAATGACAGACTAAGCAAAGAAGGTAAGAGTTCAGCAACGGCGTAAGATGTGTCCTCAGCCTTCCCTACTGGGATCTCTCCATGGGATTAAAATGTCATTCTCCCACACTCAGACTATGTAAGGAGGAGAAATGAGGGGGGAGAGTGGGAATATACATATTATGCTTGCTTTCCGGTCTTCTGGCAGCTCTTGCCAGAGGAACTGAGTGCTGGTCAGCAGGCTCAGAAAAGCCAATTCTTCCTCCTCCTCCTCCCCCCTTTTTAGGGAGCTCTGTGCTGCAGCATCTATCAGCCCCAAACAAGCTGGCAAGACTTTTCCAGTCACAGATCAATCTCTTAAGCAGCTAGGTGTGTTTCCTTGGAAAGACAACGGGCAGCAGACAGTATGATGGCAAACTTTCCTAAAGGACCCCTTGCCTCCCTATTTACTTTCCCGACAGACGTTCCTGCAGGCTAGAGAGCATAGCCACATCTCCGAGCCTGCCCAACCTGCCTCTCTAAGTCCTGTTTGCGTTTCTACCGCTTCACGTTTAGGATGACACAGGACTAATCCTTACGGCCAAAAGGAACGACAGGGAGAAGAAATGGAATAGATGTGACGCAGCTGAACTCGCCGATCCAGCACACTCCGTTCCCCTTGCTGCTGCGATTCAAGGCTATTCTAATCCTAGACAGCAAAGGGGGGAAGGAATTAGGCGACAGCGTCTTCTTAGAGCTCTTTAAAGCAAAAGGCTGAACCTCGCTGCATGAAGGCACCCCGCTTGGCGCTGGGCTGCGCGGCAAGAACAGCGGCAGGTAATGTTGGGAGAGAGGGAAGTTCAGAGAGCGCGATGCTCACACAGAGAGCAGGTCACTCACCTTGGAGCTGGGCAGACAGCGCTTCCTGCTGCTGCTTGTATTTCTGGGCCAGGGCTTCAGCGTTCCGCACCTTTTGCTGCAAGTGGCTGTACATGAAAACTCCCGAGCCCAAACACGCCACAGTCACCAGGCAAAACCCGGTCTGCAGAAGCCCCTTCTGCCTCCTCGAACACATGCCGGTACCCATGATGGGGCCGAAGCAAAACGATGTAGCACTGCCTCTCCGGCGCCGCTAAAGCATCTGATTATTCCCCTACCCCAACACCCCCTTTTCCTCCGCAAATTCGCAGATCCCTCTGCAAGACGCGATCAAAGTCTCGCCTTCTCTCCTTTCAAGCCCTAGGGGATGCAAAAGACCCTCCGGCGCCCTTTTATTCCTCGTTGCCCGCGGGAGAGAAGCGCGGCACGGCACCGGTGTCCGAGAGCAGCGGCCGAGGGACCGGCAGACGCATCCTTCAGCCGGGGGACCGGCCTCGGGGGCGGCTCGCTCGGGGCTGCCTGGGCGGAGGACGAGGGGAACCGGCGGAGGGGAGAGAGGAGGAGAAGGAAAACTTTTGCTTCCCATGTGCTGCAGTGGAGGGAGGGGGGACGGGAAGGCCGGGGGGGGGGGGGGGGAGGGCGAGGGGGTGGTGTGGGGGGGGTACCGCCGCGTTTCCTTCTTCCCACCTCCTCCTATGGAGCACGGACCGGAAAAAATAAGCCGGCGGGACGAGAAACCCTTCTGCCCCCTCCCCGCGGCGCTCCGTAAAGGAAGCGGCGGCACCGGGACCGGGAAACGGGCCAGGAAACCGGCGGCAGCATCCGGGATGCGGCGGGTCCGCCCTCCGCGGGGGGGGGGGGGGGGGAGCGGCGGCGGGCAGGGACCGGGCGGGGGGGGCCGCAGCGACCCACAGCCCCCGAGGTTGGGGGCCAGGTCCCCCGAGGGGACTCCGGTGCCCAGCCCTCCCGGGGGAGGGCGAGCATCGCCCCGGGGCTGGCGTAGGGGTGTCTCCCCCCACCGCGCCGCCTTCCCCCGCTGCCTGCCGACCCCTCCGCGGTGGGTGGGTGGGTGGCTGGGTGTGCGTCCCCCCCAGCAGACTCGAGCCACCAGCCTCTCCCACGTGTTTGTTTTCCCCTCCCTACTCTCAACTGACAAACCCCCAGCCTCTGCTGCTGGCACATGTCGCTAACAGATGAGGGGCACCTGGATTAATTACCAAGGAGGACATCTTCAAATGATTTCTTTAAAAGCTTAAGGTTTTTAAGAGCAGGGGTTTCTTCTCAGGAAAACGTGAGTTGATAAAGGCGTGAGGACAGTACAAAGCGAAGGGTGTAAGACGAATTAGGCTTTTTCAAGGTGCTGTAAGGCAGCTTAGCCTCTCCCTTCAGCTGCCCTAAATGTGGGCTCTTCTCTTCTGGCAGAGCCCAACTTGTTTTATCCAGGTGTGTGATGCACAGCTCTGTCATTAGCAGATGGCAGGAACAGGAGGGAACAGTCCTATGTCCCCATCCCTGGAAACATTCAAGGTCAGGTTGGACGGGGCTCTGAGCAACCTGATCTAGTCAAAAATGTCCCTGCTCATTGCAGGGGGGTTGGACTACATGACCTTTAAAATTCCCTTCCCACTCAAACTACTCTATGATTGCGTACTTCATGGGACAGACAAAGCTTTCTGGAGCCTTGCCCGTGTTCTGAGCTTAGACCTACTATTTAAGACCCCCAGGTTTATAATGAATCTTGCCTACACCAACAGCCCGACTGTCGGGTCAGCTCATCTCTTATCTGATCTCACAAGAATACTTCCTCCGGAATTCTGCCAAGTTCCATATTTCAAGCATCTGGGGAATAAGCAACAATCATAACAATTAATTCTTCAGTAGCAATTCCCCTCCAAGAATCATGCACAGTTTTATAAATGTACATCAAATGAGCTTTACAGTACTGCTGGGAAACAGCTGAGTGGCGTGACACACATTAGTGTCCCCTAATTTGCAGATGGGAAAACTGAGGCACAGCATTCCTGTAAGGTTATGATTTGTCTTAAGTAACTAAAGTTTTTTTTTGCAAACATCTTAAGTTGATTTGGTATGCTGTTTGAGGTGTCTGCCAGAGCAAGGGGGAGACTCAGCCTACTGGAAATCGGGTGATTTGGCTAACAGTCCTGGCTCCGAGCACAAGTTCCAGAAAAAATTACATACTTTCTTTAATGAATTAACTGATTATTCCAGACCGAACAGAAAATAGCTGAGATTTACTGCTGAGCTCTTTCTGGAAACCAGAATACCACTAATGTGATGCTTTATGCAGCCGATGTGTGCCATGGATCATTGGTATGTAGGAGCAGGGATAATCTTGTCGCTGATTCACATATCCTCAGTTCAAGAGACACGCCACCTACACTAAATAGACGGTGTGCGTCAGACGGCCTTACTGTCCAACTCTTTCTTTACATAAATGTCCTGGGGGGTCGTCGAATGCTTCAGCATCTCTTCAGGCTGTTTGTCAGGAGCTGGAATGTCTTTTGTCTGCATCTTGAGGACTGAGGCAGCCTGTGGGATGAGGGATTTGAGTCTCAGTTTTGCCTCTATTCAGCACATTCTTTTTTTTTTTTTTCCCCTTCTCCTGCTCTCATTAATTACTTCCTCATGTGCTGGTTCCTGCATGAGAAACACTAGGAATTTCTGAGGTTTTGACACAGAGGACTCTGGAAAAGGTTAAAATCCTGAATTCGAGAATGTCTGTCTGTGAAAGATTTGATTGACAAAGTTTCTGCAATACAGCACTTTACTCTTCTACACTGTAAGAAACCCAGTTATAGATTTAGCTCCATATTTCTGCACCAGATCTAGGGCCAGATGAATAGTACAGCCCCAGCAAAGAGCGAAAAGGTTTGCTTCTTGCTCGTGCTTCGACAGTATTTATGTTATGTGGCCTGCTAGCGAAATCCCAGTAAACTGAGAGCTGATCCCACTTCCTCTGCAGTCAGTCACTGCGGCCCTCTTCTCCCACATCAAAAAAATACATGGGCCTGTGCCTTTAGCTACTGCTATATGATATTTTCCAGTTTTGAGTAAAAGCTAAAGAGCCACAGGACCCCAATGAGATCTGGGTATCTCAGAAGAGCACTCATAATAAACAGCCAAAATAAGAGCAAGCTTGTTCACAAAGACGGGAAAAGAACAGCAATGAGACTGGAGTTCCTTATCCTACGGGACAGTCCCCCGTTGCTGGCGGGGGGGGAAGCCTTTGTGCTAAGACCCATGGCACAAACCCCCATCTTCAGAGATTTCATTTTTATTGTGCATAATTTGTATTTAATATTTTAGTCTGACTATATCTTTATGCTCATCTGACTGGGGTAGATCAGAAGTTCTCTTTGCCAAAGATTTCTATGGACCGGATGAAAAGGGGACACCTTGATGATTTTGCAAGGCCTACTGTGGATATTTACCTGCTATTCACTTTTGCATTCTTCTCTTTTAACCATGCATTTTTTCTGAAAAGAGGTTTTCACATCAGCCAGCTCAGAGGGTACTTCCTTGAGCAAATTACTACAACGTCCCACATCTCTAAAGATCGACAGCCACTAGGCAGGAATATTTTCAGGAAGATACAGAGGAGAAGAAAAGCACCCTGAGAAACAAATTGACCACAGGTGACAGCTCTCTTCAAATCCAACTCCAAATGCTTTGTGCCTCAGGGATTTTCTGATCATCTCCTTTCGCTTCCTCTAATCCAGTGGGTGATCACATCTGATGATAGCTTTAAAATAATAATCTGAACAAAACAAGCAATTCCCATGGGAAAGCTCAGGCTGTATGTACTTGTAAAGAAGATGCCACTTTTTCCCCTGTAGAGCAAGCCATGAGTATTAACCATCTGCACAAATATTGCAGTTCTGGAAAGCTCCGTCCTTTTAATCAGAGCTTTGGATTTCATAGCAGGCGTTTAATCTGCTGTGGGAGTGTTTTCAGCCAGGTTATGTAAATGCTGTCAAGAAACCCAGTGTCTTGAAAAAGATGCATGTAAGAAATGTACTAGCAGGAGACAGAGGGGAGGCTTTATTGTTTGGGGGTTGCTGTTTCCCAACAGTTTTTTGAAAACCTACTGATCAAACTGGCAACATCCCCAGCCCACTGAAATTGTCCAAGCAGGACACTGTAGCCCTACAGCCTTTATAGGTGTTGGAAGTGCCTTGCAGGGAGACCCAGTGTAGGAATCCAGTGCACAAATGTTGGAGGGTAGAGGCTGGGCAGGAGAGGACCCTGAGGCAGGAGTCCAGTGTGTGAGAAACGACAGGCACAAATGTTTAAAAAATATAGTATTCTCAAGTGGGCATCTGTGCATGCGCGTGCGTGAATTTACAGCGTTAGAAGTGTCTGCATGTCACGCACCTCCTGGAGGTACCTGCTCTACCACACACAGAAATTCCCAATTAATTTCTTGCAGGAGAGAAAGTGCCCTAAATTAAACAATTCCTAGGGGCAGCTCTCATCTCAGTCTCTCCAAGGTTAAGGGGTGGGAAAGCTGAACCATTCCTTCCTTCCCATAACAAGAAGTGACAGCTTCTAATTAGGTTCCATTAGAGGGTGCCCCAGGGAATCGACAGGACCATTTTTCAGAATGCATTGTAGAAATTATTTTTTGTCTTAGCATGGCATGTTGGCTCAGCTATCTCGGTTATCTTCCCCAAGCCTACGTATGTACTTTGAGTCACCTCCCTGCTGTGCCTACAAGCAGGCACAGGAGATCTCAAGAAATCTCGATGCTCTCACAGCCTTGTCAGACCTTAGAGACTGAGCAAACGATGGGCATGGCCATAATGTAAAAGAACGTGAATGGGGGGAACATAATGACCATAATCCCTGAGCATTCTCTTGGAACCACCCAGCCTCATCAGCTGGACACCGGGCTATTTTGGTTTACTTTAGGTTTGTTTTTACGTTATCCAGATGTCCATGATACATTTTGAGCATCAAGCTGGAAAGATCACCTATGAGCAACTTAAGCCGGCGTCCCTGCATGTTGGGTGTCTGCCAGAGAGATTTCAATCTGCTTTTTAATACCCTCATAAGCCAAGAGTTTAAGTCATCATCTCTGCTTCACCATTGTCTCTTAACTGTGGCCATCAGCAGATAGGATACGCATTTAGGGTGAGATTTTCTAAATGGCTTAATCATTGTCAATTTTAAATAGAATAGACTACCCTGAAATACGTATTCCTTTTTTTCAAATTTTATTGTGTCCTGCTTTCCCTGCACAGACATAATGGAAACATAGTCTAAATATTTTTGCCAGAGAGATGCTTTGTTGATTCTGAGGTCCGTGTCTGTTTGCAGAAGAGTGACAAGAGGATCTCACCTACCACTCAAACTGACTATCTGAGAATCCTTCTAAGGTGGTTGTCTTCAGCAGCCTCCTTCCAGGTATGCATCTCCAGCTGGCACAGAATGGATATGTTTAATAGCAAGAATTCAACAGGGAGAGCAACATGGAGCTATAAAAATGGAAATCAGCTCCTGTTCTATATTAGCCTGTCAAAAACTCTCTCCGTGACCAACAATCAAGTTGACACTAAGCTAATTACAGAAAGACCTCTAAATACAAAAATTGTTACCTGCCTGTATTTCCAGCTCTACATGTCTGACCAGCCCAGAAGTCTTAAAGTACTATTGCTTGTTTGCCTCCCTGCGCACATACCAGAGGCTGTATTTGGAGATAAAATCTGCAGAAGTGCCTGTTACTCTCACAGATCCTGTGGCTGTACACACAAACAGTCCATTTGGCACGCAGGCACTCAGCTCTTGCACAAAAATGCATGTTCTAGCCAGCACTGCCTGCAAACTCAACCTCAAGGAGCAATTACAGTCATAGAATCACAGTCCCATGTTTCTTACATAACACTAAATAACAAGCCTCATGGAAAGGGGCTCTCCCGGCCCTCTTTATATGATTTAGACAAGAAAAAAGCCCCTTTAGGGCAAACTAATTCAAGACCCTTTTCTCCAGATGATGAGGGACTGTTGATGGTTAGTACCCTGCCTAGGTGCGTTGTCAAACACCCTGAGGAACGTAGCACAGGACAATTATGCTGATAGTCAAGCTTTTTATCTCTGAAACCCTGCCAGTTACTCTTTCCCTGCTCCTTGTTTATTTACCTGCTCTTCAGTTACCATTGGCATGTCCTCCCTGCCTCCAATTCAGCCCAAAGATACTCTGTGATATCTCCCACTCCTTGTTGCCGTTTGCTCCCACCAGACTTCCCATCTGGCATAGGGATAGTAAAGAGCGATGCCTGTAAGGGAAAGGCAACCCACCGAATCCCTTTGCCTCGGGCACAGGCTGCCCCACAAGGACAGTCAGGAGTGGAGAACAGACTCTTCTGGCAGGGGAAAGAGGGAAGCGGCAAATGTTTAGCATTACCATGTCTCCTTCCTCAACAGCCTAGAAAACTCAGGTGGTCCTATAGCAAAGATGCCATGTCCCTTCTGACGAATCTCCCAGGGTCTGTGCTGGCACTAGGATTTCATGGCCTGGGTTCTCAGCTTCTTCACAAGCCAGTGTTTGCAAAGATCTCTGAAACTGGCCTTGCAAGGGGCTCGCAGCCTTCGTTACGGACTGGAAGGGTGGGGTTGCTTTGTGCATGTTTACTTTTAAGAATTAACACAGTTTCAAGAAAGGAACATTTACAGCAAGAGAAGTATTTCATCAAAAGATTGTGTATACAGTACACCAAGTCCAGCCAGAGAGGCATAAGGACCTAATTCCCGCTTGGTGCAGGGAGGTACAATGCCAAACATGCATTTACAGCCACACAGAACTTGGCCTCAGGTACATGAGTAAGTTGCTTAAATAATTGCAGCAGCAGAAAAAAGGAGGATTAGTGTTCTTGTATACTGTGTGGCTGGGACCAGGCTCATCACTGGTGTAATCCCACTGATTTCACTGCAGTCACACTCGGGATCACTTTGGGATTTTGAAGGCTACATTAATGCAGCAGGATGCTGCACTCACAGGCGTTCCCAAGCATTATCATTCTGATGTGGTACAAATTCATCCCATAACACAGCACCGAGAATTTTAAAATAACAAAGAAGCAGAGAACCCTGCTGTCACCATTGCTAGCTAATTATAGCAGCATGGACAGACTTCTCTTGCAGAATTCCATATGCCGTATTCATCCGGCACAATAAATATACCATATGAAAGAGAGAAGGCTGAGAAGACATTTCTGATTTTGAAATCCTCTAACCCTAAAGTTAGAAAGAGGTGAAATAATTGAATGGCAATTTGCCTACTTTTTTCTTTTTTTCATACAGCTTTTCCTCATGCCTTTAGATGTGCTTCTGCGGAAGCGGGTGGGACAGAGGGCAAGGGAAGAGCTCACTATTTGGCAATTCATTAAGAGTTTCCCTATTAGACTTCTCCACTCTACCCAGCCATCCCAGAACTCCACCACTCTTCCACCTTGCACTACTTGGACACTTAGCAAAGGCCAGAAGACTGGATGAAACAGATTGATCCAGTCTTCCTTATTTTTCAGTGATGCTCAGCATTGGAGGGACCCTTAGATATGGTCTAGAGCAGCCACAGTAGGGAGAGGGGACTTCAGATAGACTCCCAGAACTGCTGGCATGGGCAATTAGCACTTGCAGATAAGGAATCAGTCCTAAGAAGCGGGGAACTGGCCACTGCTGAGGGTGAGCATCCAGCACCCAGGTCACAGGAACTTGTATTAGCACACTACAGAATCCACAGCTGCCAGGGGCTCTGGAGAACTCCCATCTAGAAAGGGGTGGGGAGTTTCCAAGAAGGCAGCACTGGTGCTCTCAAACACTTGCACATGACTTCTCTAGGGCCAGCTTCAGGTCATGCGTCTCCAGATGGCATCACCACAGCACAGCTGGCAGATAGGTTTTTGTTTGCTGGCCAGGAGCCGGAGTGCTGTTGAGGCTAACTACAGCTGTTTCCATGAAAGCAATGAAGCCACCCAGCCTGTGTCCTCTCCCCAGGAGTGCAGCCAGAGAAATTTTGCAATGAGGGCACCACAGGGGCTGATATTGACCCCTCATACTGGGAGAAGTATCCAGTCTGTCACCTGCTCAGTAGAACTACTCTTAATTATTCTTCTTGGTATGTAGCACCTTTTTTAGCGCAGTGTGAAATTAGTCCCAGTTATCCAGCAAGCCAATTCTGCTGCTGCGTGAACTGGTCAGGCAATATCACCACCGTTAACTCTGAAGCTGCCAAGATGACGCTGCTGCTTCAACGTGGGGAGTGGAGAGGACATCCTTTGTCAAGATGTGACCATTCTGGGCGGCTGATTTACTCAGCAGTTCTCAAAGAGTCACTTCCCCTCTCTTTTCGTGCTCTTCTCTCTTTTTCCACGCCAGGGTGCAGACGTGCTTTCCCTGTTATTTATCAGTTACTTTATTTGCCTTTATGTTTATTGTATACAGGTGGTGTCCCCAGACACAGGCCTTCTAACATATACACGTGTAATACAATTGTCATAGTACCTTTGCCGCATCTCCTGGCTTTTTTTAAATCTCCTGTTGTTTAGACCAGCTCCTGAAAGGCCAATGACTCAAGACATCAGGAAACAGTTCGGTCATTAGAATCCAAAGGATTCAAACCCTAAGGTTTGCATTAACTTGGAGTCATATTTTTTTCCAGTAAGAAATGTGGATTAAAAAATCAGGATAGTTATTTTTTAGTGCTAAAAATTATTGGAAAGGAATAAAGAGGAATTCCCCTTGGGTTTGGATTCTATTAGGCTGCAGTTCCCTTTGTTTCAGAGGAGAGACCTAGATGTGGAACTTCCTCAAAGTTAATTCCCAAAGCTGGGTATTGGATGTAGGTCACATTCTGGCTCATTCTGGGACTCAGCTGAGCTAGAAATACTGCTCATTTTTCTCCAAAAAGCGGAAGCCTTTCTGTTCTATCCAGGTCACTGCCTCTGAAGGCAATGCCACAAGGTGTAACCGTAACATCAGTGAGAGCCAGGGCTCTGCCACTTCCAGGCTTTGCTTTTAAGGAGAGAAATCTCTGAGCTAGTCTTTCCACCTATAAATTCCTGTATTAAGCATGCCAAATAGGCACTGCAGGACATAGTTTTTGGGGAAAGTGTCCCTCTACGTATGACCTGAAGACACATTTTGAACAACCTGTTTTCCTCCCACCAGCCAATATTTTTTCCTATGTACTGTTCAATCACCTTTAAAGAACATCACTACATTTCTGCTGCTGGTGTTGCCATCACATAGGCGTCTACTTTCGGGGCCCAAGGTTCACGTGTGCCATGCCAATAAGCTGCAAAATGTCAAGGAGAACTCCTTTGTGAAAAAAAGGCTGGTTAATAGGGCTAGAACCGTATAGCTCGGCTGACCCTGAAGTGGCCTTCCATGTCTGATAGAGAAGGTGCCTAGAGCAGAAGCCTACAGAAATAGCCTGTGAATATTTCTGTGTAACAGCGGCATCCAGTGGGCAAAGAAAGATTCCCGGTAAAATATTTGGAAAAACAGGTTTGGACCATGTAAGAACAGAGGTTTCTCTCCCATATCCAGAGCTATGGAACTCCAGCCCGTTACAGCAAACATTACAATGTCCTCACTGAGCAAGAGACTGAGACAAACTCCAGCTTACTAGATGCCAGAGGATGCATGTTGTGGAAATGTAGGATCAAAGAACCATAGCAACGCAGGACCAGAAGAGGTCTCAAGAGGCTCTCCAAGCCATGTCCTGTACCAAACAGTACCAGTTCTACCCTGTCATTCAGCAGTGTTTGCCTAACCAGTTCCTAATGCCTCCTCAGGGGGAGACTTCAGAGCCCCTTGCCAGTCTCCTGTGGCATTTCATTAGCCTTAGAAAGCCTTCCCTAACATCCAACCTGAGTTTTCATCATTGCATTTTGACCTGTTACTTCTTGGCCTACCCCCCAAGCACACAAAACAGTTTGTTTCTTTCTTCTCAATATCAGCCTCGTGGATGAGGACAGTTATCTTGTTCTCTCAAGCTCTTCCTTCTCATAAATACAGCACTTCCCATGCCCGTCTGCCTGCTGTAAATCTCAAAAGGAAAACTCCTGGTGTCCCGCAGACTGCCTCTGGGTTGTACAGGACAGGTTGGCTCATTTCTTTTCACAAATGTTGCCCCACTAGAAAAGATTCCTTGGAGCTCACACTTTTTTACACACCAGAGAAGTTTGCCATTTGCAGTGTCTTTGGTGTTAAGCACAACCAAAATACCACCTCTCCAAAGTTGCAATATACCACAAAAAAAAAAAAAAGGCAAAATCTCATCTAAATAATGACAATAGGTTTTTTATCTTGGCCATGAACTAAGCTGCTGATGCGGTCTGACTTCATGTTTGCCTGAGAAGGTGTCTTTATAGTTTAACACAATTTTCCAATCTTTGGTTTTTTTGCAAAGAAAGATTAGCTGGGGAAAAAAAAAAAACCTGACATGACTTAAGAGTCTGGGCATGCAAGTTCTCGTGTTTACAACATGCACTGGCAAAAGTAAAGCCTAAGTTATCTTGATAATTACCAAGCGAGCACAAGAGTACTCGAAATGTGAATGGATCTTTTCATACAATTGATGTCAGCTGCACTCACCTGTCTCTGAGGTATTTCTATGTTTATACTAACATATAAATCTGCCTGGTAAAAAGCAAACTGAGGGAAGGAGGAGCATCAGTGCATGCTTAGATCCACCCACCGCTTTCCCAAACACTTCCCAGCACTCATTCTCCATCTTCTGGCCAAAGGGCAAAACACGGTGCAGTGCTGGTCAGAACCAAGGCAAATTCAATTCGCTCATTTTCACATTCACATTTTCGCAATCGCCCCGGCATGTGTGTTTGAGTGGTCTGGCCAACATCGCTTTTACGCAACACAGAGGACAAGGGACACGGAGTCCCCCTGTTTGGCTTTTATGAAATGGCAATGACAAGCTTGTTTTTGGACAGGTCCTTTGTATCGCGTAGGCATAAAAGTTAGAGTAACTGCTACTATGCTGTGACACTCTGCCTCAGAATTTTGTTTCATAAGCCCCAGGCAACTCTGCTGCCAGCTGTCTTTGTCTCCTCCTTTTGAGTTTTAGGGCTCTAGATACATTCCTGATGGGCTAGTGGGAAAATGAATGGGGCATGTGATTTTTTTATGACCTTGCTGCCATATTCCCGTTGTGAGTGCAGGGTCTCGTGCTGGCAAGTTCCATGCTGTGGTTTTATCACACTGGAGGTCTTCTGGCTTTGGCACAAACATATTACTCAATTTTACTGCTGTGAACACTGTTCTTTGCCATCAAGGCAGGCTGCTCTTTTAACCCTTGTTCTGCTATGCAAAGCTCCCTTAGCGAAGACTAAATGTAAAACAGAATTCCAATCCGTTAGCTTCAACAGAGCCGTGCTTGACGTGCCACTGAGCAGAACGGGACAAGCGAGTGTTTACAAGGTGTCTCTGACCTCAGGAGGGACAAAGTCAGTAGAGTGTGTCCTGCCACAGGCACAAGAGATCCACACGGACAGCATCATTGGTGTCATCAGCACAGAGATGACAGAAACTCATCAAGCTGCCTCCGCCTCTTTGAAGAGAAAGCCATTACACCTTATGCTTTTAGATTAATGCATTCTGAGTGCGACCAGCGATCCCATGCAGACAGCATCTGGGCTGTGATCTTGCAAAAAAGACATCCTCGGCAGCAGGCTGGCCAGCAGACGGCCACTAGAGCCTTTCAGAGCCCTCCTGGCTACCTGCCGAACAAAGACACACGGCACCCTTCATGCAGTCACGCTGAATCCCCAAACCTCTCTCACACTGGACTAGGTTATCCTAAAATCACCCCAAAAATCACTTAAAAAAGAGCGTCCTGGCATGGACAGCTGGCCATTCCCACAGGTTTCAATGGCCCGTTTCGCCCGCGCACCCAGGAAACTCATCCCAAATATTTATTACCCCCGACCCCACAAAGGCGTCCAGGCGAACCAGAAGCACGGGCACCAACGGGCGGGACCCTCCGCCGCCCCGTCCCCCCTCAGAGCAGCGGCGGAGGCAGGAGGGCCGCGCCGGGACGCCTTCGCCCCGCGGGGGAGCGCGCCGCCCCGCGGGGAGGCCGCGGCGTCCCCTGACGGAGGCCCCGCGGGCCGGGCCGCGCCGCGGGGGACTCCCGGGACTTGTAGTCGGCGGAGCCCGGCGGGCGGCGAGGAGGGCGGGCGGAGAACTACCTCTCCCGGCATGCCCGGGCGGCTGTCAGCGGGCTGCGAGAGGCCTGGGCGGAGCGGGCGGCCCCGGGGAAACGAGGGGGGTCGAGCGGCGGCGTTGCAGCACCCTGCGGGGCGGCCGGCCGCGGCCCGGCTCCTCGGCCGCTTCCCCGGGGGTAAGAGGGAGCGGGGCCGGGCAGGGTCGCCTCGGAGCGGGGCCGCTGCCGGGGGTGCGAGGCCACCTCATGGCTTGGGCCCTGGGGGCGGTGCGGGGTCTCCGGGGGTCGGGGCCGAGCGGGGCCCCGGGGGGACGGTGGCGGCGGGGAGGTGCCGCCGCCCGGGGTTGAGGCCGCGGTGGCGGGGGCCGGCGCTGGGCTGTGGTACGGGGGAGGTCCGGGACGGGGAAGGAGCCGGTGGCCGCAGCGATGGTGCCCACCTGAGCCGCATCTCCTGTGTTCTCCCCTCTCCCTAGGCCGCTGGAGTGGGTCTGCTGCCGAGCCCCTGCGCCGAGGATGAGCCAGGGGAGGAAGCAAACACAGCCCTTGGCGAAGGACATCGCTTTCTGAAGGGGTGTCTGAATTGTCTTCTCTCTCAGCTCTATCAGGTATATGCCTGGTTTTTCTCCTTTTTCTTCCCTGGGCTTAGGTGGGAATAGGTCTGCTTGAAGTGTCCGGTTTTCTTGCTGCCATGGGTTGAGGCCGTAGTGAGGCACGTCTCCTTACTCCTGCTCCATTTTTATTTCTTTTCTTCTGGATGGCAAGTGCTGGCTGCCCTGGAGGATGTAAACACACGTCCTGTTTTCCTGTTCCAGAACAGGTACTGCAGGTAAATCCTTACGGGCTCAGCTGAGAGCTGGGCGCTGAGACGTTGGCAGTGATTGCTGCTGGGCATTTTGTATCACTGGAGCATGTGCCGTGTACTGGATATAACTCAGAACTGAAGAAGCACGTGTGGCTTTTTCCCTCCTGTGTTTCTATGATATTTGCAATCTTCCTGAACTGAGAAGTCATGAAAAGAAGGGCCAAACATAGAGAAGGTGGTACAACTGCATTGGAAGCATAACGTATGCTTGTTTTGATTTCCCTGCAGACACTCAACTCCAGAACTTACTTTCTGAATGTAACAAATTGTAATTTCTGTCTCACTCAGAAACAAGTGAGCTCTCTCTCACCTTCCTGGAGGTCACTTGGCCTTGGCTTTACTGCTCAACCTTCTCTCTTTTTGGTTGAGAGCCTCATTACATCCTCTGCCCCATCTTGTTGCTATAGGAGGAGTTTATTTGGCTCAAATGGGATACCATTCTTATTTCTCCTCTGTTTGACAGCTCCTTCGTTTCCTAAAACTACTTGCTATGAAGAACAATGCAGTTGTTCATCCTTCTAGGTCCTTCCTCCATATGTGATTACCTGTTGAGTTTTTGTCCATGGTTTCAGGATATAGATGAGTGAATTGTCAAGGGATGCAGTTACTGTAAATTACCCACATTGTTATGATTGGAATAATGTTGTGTGTCGTGGTGATAATGGAAATCAGAACAAGAAAGCTTCAGTAGTCTTGGCAGAGCTAGAGAAGTTCTTGCCCTATTTTGAGCTTTCCTTTCTGCTCCAAGTTATCGGTGTCTAGGTTTGTGTCTGGAGCAGTGAACTTCCATTGGGCAGGTGATGGTTCCCTTCAAGAAGTTCTTCCTTAAGGCAGCCAACTAACAGGGCAGTAGATTTGGTCTCCAGTGTTGCACACAGTAGTTCCAGCTCTGTCACTGATGTGGCTTCAGTACCTTATGGCTGTTTTCCATACTAACTTTGGCTGTTTCTGTGGTGGAAGAAAATGAGTTCATTTAGGACTGGCAAGCGTGCATGTAACATATTAACAGTTACCTAGTTGTCATTTAACAGCATTACGACTGATTCTGTTTCTCTTCAACGGTTATTCTCTTTTTAGGCTTCAAAAAAATAAATAAGTTTCCCCTCCCTTTCTCTTTGCGTAGCATACCTCTCTGAGTCACTGACGTGAGAAGAATCTTCATAATTGTATCATACTGGGGTTGGCTTAATTCTCTCCTTATTATGATGTTGCTGTATAGCTTCATATGTTTTGACATTTATTTTGAATGCATGTTTGAAGCTCTGTGACTGTGAAAATCCTGTGCCAAATTAGTGTGTAAAGAATCAGTTATTTTCCGGCTTTGTTCTGCAGTGGCCACTAATCCACTGCTGGGATTGTTTGGCAGAATTGGGAGTCCGTGCATAGTCTCTTTCCACTAAAACTTTGACAAATGTCTTGGAAGTTGCAAAAATTGTGGAAGTACTACAAGTGTGGTGGTTGCAATTGTCTCCTTCCATTTTTACTTGGTAAGGGGTATGTTCATGGCTTTCTAAGCTACCTTGATCGACAAGCGTGTGGCGACGTGGTGACCACGGTCTGTTCAGTGCTGTGGCAGTTCTCTCTGAAACAAGCTCATCTCTTGCCTTGCGTTCGTGTAGCATTAGTGTTGGGCACTTGTGGAGACCGGTCTTGGTTGCCTGTGATTTCGCTGAAGTTGAAGGCTTTCTCCAACTTGATAATTACGCTGTCCTAGGTCATGTTGTCCCTGCCTGCCTGTTCCCATCAAATCTGTTTGCCTTGCTCATCATCTCTGATACAGAACTGCTCCTGGGCTCTGGCAGAATTCAGGGTGACACCACTTACGACAGTACTGATTGTGCCCTTTCATTTTGAGTTGCTGTTTTCCAGGGATCCAGGAATAGAATGCAAAGTCCTGTGAGCAGACTGTTTGAGTTCTAGTTGTTTTTCAAGGATTCTGATTCATTGTTTGTCAAGGGCATTTATGGAGGGGGCAGGGTGTTGTAATACAGCGTGCTCACACCAATGGAACTTTCAGTGCACTCTCATTAGAAGCTCTGATTGGAGAGAGATCACTGGACGCTCTTCTATCCTTAATCAAAGAGTGAGAAAGTGGAGTCTCTTCTTTCTTGGGAGGCTTACAGAATTTAAATATTTCTGCTCCCTCTGTAACGAGAGCTGTAGTGGTGTTTGAAATTTCCGAGAATATGGAACAAATCTTGTTGCGTTTAGACTGGCTGTCTGTGGAAAATGGCATCAGCGAAGTTGTGCGTGTGCTAGTGGGACAGTAAACGGCTTGATCTTAGACCTCAGTCCACGTTCCTTGATGTGACCCCAAGGGATGCAAAGATACGTGCTGGATGGTTGATACTTTCTTTTTTTTCCCTAGTGACTAGTATGGGCTAGGCTGTGGAGAACAGAACTTAGGGCTAGGATAAGTGAGCTTTGTTCCTGGCTCTGCCACCAATTCAGTATACGTCTATGGCTCCATTTCCCATCTGTAAAGTGTTCTTACCTTCTTTAAAGTACTCAGCTATCCAGAGATGAAAGATAACATCTGTGCTTCTAAAGTGAACAAACCTGTAAGTGAATCGGTGTACATGTTGACCCTCAAACCTTCGTTAAGTACCAGGGAGGAAAGCAACAGCTGACTAACTACTCAATTCACTTTGCTCCTACGCAGCTGATGTCTCTCTAGCCAAAGGCATGTCAGGATAGATTAGGCTTAAACCTTTTGATCTGATTTCAGAGCACAGAAAGGGCAAGTTCCAGGCTTAAAACTGACAGGAGTGCAGTGTTGACCGTTCTGAAAGCCTGAAGGGAAATCTGAAAGTTGGTAGGATTTGCTTTCAAGGCTCATCAGAGATTCAGCAGGTTTTATGCTGCAGCTTGCTCTGTGCCAGAGTCTGAAGTAGCTGCTTCTCATTTTGAAAAGTTGGAGGAAGTTGTGTTCCTAATTCAGATGATTTGTGATCCTATTGTATCATCGCTGCTGAGGGTACCAGAGTCTAAATATCTATGAATGGCCATATCACAGAACCACAGAACTGTGTTTTCTCCAACTGACTATTCGACCATGTCTGCCAGCAGGACTCCTGCAGTAATGTTAGTCTTCTGATTTTGAATGTCTTGGGGAGAAACTTACTGCCTTTCTGGACAGACAAGGCTATTGTGTAAATAGATTGGAGAATTATGAACTTTTAAGTGATTTAACCCAGATTTTCATGGTGAATAGGAGTTGATAGCTGGTGTGAGAGAGATGCAGACCTGAGCCTTACACCATCAGCTCTAGGCCAGATGGTCTTGCCTCTGAGAATTATATTAGAGCAATGTCTAAGTAAGATCATAGTTGAAATCTGCTGCCAAGACAGATTTCTCACTGTTGGAATATGTTTCTGTGTGGTCCTCCATTTCTAGGTGATTGAAAATAGGTCTGGAAGGGATTTTGATGAGGCCACCATCCTTTTCCACAAGGCACGATGAACTACAACCAAACCATTCCTGATAGATATGTTGAGCTTGTTCTTTAAATAATGGAGATTTTCTAGCTTCTCTGGATGGGACTTCACTCAACTTTTTTTTTTTTTTTTTTTTTTTTTTTTTAAATATTGTGACTTTTGTCAGTGTTCTGAATGGGCACAAAAAGACCTGCTAGCCAGTGCAAGGGATGCCAGACTGTTGGCCATTGACCCCTTAATGCCAATGGCCAGAAAAATGATGGTGGTACTTGGTAGGAGAGAGGAGGGGAGTTACTCAATGCAATGCTTGTGAGTTTTTGTATTTTTGCCTTTTGCCACAGGGATCTTCCATGGAGAATATGGGAAAGTTAAAATACCATTCTCCCATTTTTTCTATGTAAGGTGAAAAAGACCTTAATTCAAACTTTGCAAATAATTGCCTTTTTTTTTTTTAACAACATTACCTGGTCGTTGTGTGTGGTTTTGGGCAGGGGGTGTGTGTGTATGTTTGTTTTTACTGTAATGCAATATAAATTTAACTTTGAAATCTGCTATTGAGAAAAAAAGGGATTCTCATCAGCCCCAGCCACTGAGCTTTTTGAGGCTTGAGGCAGCAATCTGCGAACTGTCAGGTCCAATTAAAGCAAACGGCTGGAGCTGTTTTTCTCCCTCCTGGAGAGAACACAGTTCATCAAAAGCCAGAAGGAAATTTCATCGGGCTCATGAGCAATTATCTTGTGGGATGTAATAAGAGAGATCCACTAGATGCCCAGTGTGAACTTTCACTTACAATCACTCTTAATTCTCCAGTGGGCAGATGAGCACTGATCTCACCAATTTAAAGCCTGAAGTGTCTGTGTTCAGGAGAAGCTGGTAGAGGGAACTTATTCTTTTGTAGGGTTTGACTGATGTTGACTTGTGAATTTTAAACATCCCTGATCTGGCAAAAGATATCACACCTTTCTGTGCATTGCAGGCTAACCCAAGTAGGGAGCCAAGCACTACACAGCTGCTTGCTCACTTCCACCCCTGTGGGACAGGGAAGAGAACTGGAGGGGTAAAATTGAGAAAGCAGGACTTCATCAGGTATAATAGTTGCTTGGGAAGGCAAACACCATTATTCCAAACGTCCACCCTTCCTATTTCTTTCCCCCAACTTTTATTGCTGAGCACGATGTCGTATGGGATGTCCCTTTGGTCGGTTGGGGTCAGCTGTCCTGGCTGTGTTCCCTCCTGTATTCTTGTGCACCCCCAGCCCATCGCTGGCAGGGCAGTGTGAGAAACAGAAAAGGCTTTGACACCATGTAAGCACTGTTCAGCAATAGTTAAAACATCAGTGTGTAATCAATGCTGTTTTGGTCACAAATCCAAAACAGAGCACCAAACAAACTACTATGAAGAAAATTAACTCCGTCCCAGCCAGAACCAGTGCACTGTGGTATGCCACAGCTTCTGTTGTTGGAAGCCTGTGACAGCTGTTTATTTTGGGCTTACTGGTGGTGTTTCCCAAAGGTTATGTTTGCATTTGTGTGATTTAAAGCAAATATTGACCTTCTGTGCAATTCAGTTTATTTCATGAGTCCGGTCCATTAGTTAGCACAGAGCTGATTCATTAAAAATAGTGTGCTATATCTTTTCTCCTGGTAGATCGTTTGGCTGGTACTGTCGCCTTCTGTTTAACTTATTTTGTTATCCCTTTTTGGTCTTGGAACTTTGGTCATAGAACTTGGTGACAAAAACAGTTTGGATTGAGGCTATGCAGATGAGTGCTTGGTTTTGGAAGCAGGTTCACTTTTCTGTGTCTGTTGTGGTCATAGGTAGGTTGAAGTTTGAGTAAAGTGAGAATTGAAGGTTCAAGGCCAACTCAGTTCTGCTTTGATAGCTCTGGAAGACTATCACACCTAACTGGAAGAAATTCTCTGGTTAGTATATTTCTTGAGACTTCAGCCATATTGAAGCTGTGGTTTTTTGAATCCCATCTGCAATAAAAATTAAGGAGAGGTGTCTTCTATCTGAGTCTTCAGTTGCGGTAGTCCTGGACCTGAAAGTAGGCAGTACTTTTTGTCTGTTTAGCCTCAAAAGTACAGAGGACTTCAGAGCATTCAGGTATAACAGCAAAGGACTCTGGGCCCCGGTGTTTGTACTTAAAACCAAGACATTTAAATTTTGTAACAAGGAAAATAGAAGATAACCCTGCAGGGTTTTTTAAATACTGTCTCACCCTTTGGAATCATGTGGGATGCTGACCTTTTTGGGCTGTGGAGCCAGTTTTTTTCCTAGCGCATCTTCTTTGCAGTCCAGATAATAGTCTGGTATATGCAAACTGTTAAACAATAGAGGTAATGCCTTTACCCCTAAGGGACAAGTGGTGGTGCCTGTGCATTTCATTTTCTTGTTTGCTATGATGCATTTTCTTCTTCCAGTGATGTCTTTTACAGTGTGAAGACAGCATGACCTTGAGACTGAGTCACTCCACTGGGATTATTGTAATCTGGTGCGTCTGGCTCTGCCATGGACAATCTCAGAACAATCATTGAGTGCTCCTCTGTCACAATTCTGAATGAGGATCTTGGCTTTTGTCCAGTTGTCTCTTGTGCTCTTCCTTAGCTAATCAGAGCTCACCTTTGACAGCGTTTCATGCAGCAGCCAGCTCAGTTGGCTTTTGTGTCCACTGAAGCTGTTAGGTACTGCCGTACTCACACATAACGAACCCAAAAATGTAAGATGTGCAACTTCTCTATAACTTCTTCCATCTTTAGGATCTATTCTGAGATTGTTTGACATTTTTTAGGAAATCAGAATGCTGGGGTCAAGCTTCTCAAGGAGGGTTTGCACAAAACTATTTTTATTTAATATTAATAAATCTTCTGGTGCTTCTTTTAGGCCTGCATCCTTTAACAAGGTGAAAGAATCGATAGTAGAGCCAGCATGATAACTGCTGAAAATATCGCTCCTGTAACTCAAAAGGGAAGGCAACGTTCCCCTCTCACCGTAACAACTCAGTGCTAGGATACAATCAGTGTAAATGGAACGTGAAATTCAGTTTAGGCAAAACAGATCAATGGACTGGCATTTGTAAAGGACAAGTGTTGATTGTAGAGATAAAATGTGCTCAATGGGACCATCTTTAAGCATAGCGCCTGGCTAGTTATTTTTAGCATTTCCTCACTCTATGTCCCAGTATTTCAGGATGTGTGCCTGCTCTTACACAGTGAAGCTGAAATGACTAGATATTAATCCCTGAGCAAAGGCATATTAATCACCTGCTTTATTCTGTTTATGTAATACAGTTAAATATACTTTGAGAGCAGGTGAGGTATGGGGGCATGGAAATGGTTTAACCTCATGCAGACATTTTCTTGATTGATTGCTTTTAACAGAAGCAGCTGCTCCATTTCTAACTTTTTTCTGCTGAGAGTAATTTGTCAGTAGAATGGCTTCATTTATCTGCTGTTGATATTTAAGCTACAGAAACATCACCTGCTTTTCTTTCCCCCTCTGTGCCAGTGATGCCATTTTGCAAAATTTAGACTAAACAGAAATCCTGACTTGCACAAGGAAAAGTGAAGCAAAGTATCATTGAGACCTTGTGGCTTTGCAGTGGAATATTAAAGTATTCACTTCAGGCAATTCTGCAAATCCTTTTGGTGAGTCGAGGGGGGGAATTTCACGGGTTTAGTCTAATTTCTAGTGGTTAAGTTTGTCACATAGTGGCTGAGATGGTGGCACTCTTCTACCCCAAAAGAACTGCTAGTGCTGGGAACTAAGAGTTTGCATCTTGTGTGCTGTAATTAGGCACTGCGAATTTGCAATGTGACTGGGCTCTCTAGCCATCTTTGTGTTAGCCACAAAAAATCAAGCCTTGGAAACTGCCTTCTCTAAAATGGAGAGCGCAGCCTTACTAGGCTTTTAGTCTCCGTGGCTAAACAAGACCTGATCTGACAGTGCTGCTCTTTGTGTGAACAAGGGCTGTGGAATGAGATCTGGAAAACAATAAACAACTAAATGGCCCTGACTTCATGTTTTTCCACATCAAGAAGCGGGTGCTGTGGTGTGAGGTAGTATTAAAGCCCAGTGTTTGTGAATAATTTATTGAAACAACTATTCTGAAAGCAAAAAATCTCTATCATGTGTTAAGATTCAATATTAGCCCTTATATTAGAGCTATTTTTCTTGTTTAGTAGGGTTTTTTGTATAGCTAGTAAAGGCACTATTACCAGGGAGCTTCTTAGATGAGGCCTGCTAAGGAGGCAAGGGTTTTGTTTGAGTAGTGGGGAAGACAGTTGAAAGTAAGGGACTGCCTGAGTTGAGGAGTAGATGATAAACTCGGTTCTGAAGAAATGGGGGAGAATTACGATATGTATTTCCATGGGACAACTTTTGGGCCCAATACAAATGGACTGCATAGAAAGCCGAAGTTCAGAGTAGACAAGCAGAGAGACTTGCAAGCAGCAGAGCTGGGTATTGGACTGGTGTGAGTTGGAGTTAAGATAATAAAATGCCACAGGATAGGCAAAAATCTCCAGACAGGGCATCTGCTAGAAACTGGAGATGGTGTGCCCAGAGTTCAGGTGTGGTGGGAGCCAGGGAGGGCCTGGTCTGGGTTTGAAATTGCACAGGGCAGCACACCTGGGGCACCAGCGCCAGCTGTGGCTGACCCACAGTAAGCGTTAATGGCTCCTTGCCTCACCTGTGGGCCAGGAGAGGACAAAAGGTGGTCTTTGTCTGGTGGTATGTCACAGTAAATAATCCTTCTTGTGTTTTGCTGGGTGTCTCATCTGCTTGCATTTCATAGTGAATAAATCTGTGAAATTGTGTATATCCTTGAGAGAAATTACACGGCATCCTGTTAGTGAGAGCACATGCACGTGTCTGCTGCTGGGCTCTCCTGGGCTCTTACTCTTTGCTGAGGAGAAAGAAAAGTGAAGGGTAAGTCTGAATTTGATTTTATTGGCATGAATACTAGCTTTGGTAATTACCTTGGCAGCTTTGAGCCTTGGTCAGAGGTATTTGATCCCAGTTGTTGTCTATTATTAAAGAATACAACAGTATTTATTTCTGGTTTTTGCAGGTAGGGAAAGTGGGGGTAGGGAACAATACTTAATTGTGTAGATAAGCGTTGGCCAGGCATTTAGCTGTTCAACTTGTGTTGGTTTCGCAAAAACACTGCTTGCGTCAGGAAAGGGGGAAAACCCTGCCAAGCCTTATTTCTGTAGGGTGAATGCCCATAGGAGTACTGTAGGAAGTAGTACTGCTGAAAACCAGCAGCACAGCCACAGCGGAAGTTCTTAAGCCAACATGAGCTGACTTAATTTAGCCAGTACACCTAACTTGCTTGGATCTCTGTTGATGTTTCCAGTGAGAGGATATACAAAAGTAAATCTTGAAACTTTACAGTAGCAGTAGTTGATCAATCTAAGCGTTTGATGACTTGATATGACTTTTTTAAATAGCACCGAGTCCCTGAAATTCCCTCAGAAGCAAGCAGTTAAAATGTGGTTTGTGTGTGTGTGGTGAGGGCTTAAAATAAAATACCTGGAGTGACCACTACCTTTGGCGTCTTGCTGTTGCACTGTCTCCTGAAGAACGAACGTCCTTCTGATTGCTTGCTTGTGCTGCGGTGAAATTATTCTGGATTTCTGCTGTTGCAGGTGGTGTTGGTGATGGGCTCTGTTCCGGGCTGTCTCTGCTGGATGTCTGTAAGCATTTTATGAGGTCTGCCCAGTCTGCGTTGGGATCAAGGAAGGATAAAGCAAGCGACGCCTGTCTTGACAGAGCTCATTGGCTGCAGTTATTTTGCTGATGTCAAGTGAATGGTGTCTTTATGCGCAGTGCCCCAGCTCTGCTTGGTGTGTTCACCTCTTCGCTGAGAGAGATGAGTTGAGGATCAAATGCCAAAGCACAATTCCACTCATTCCTTAATAAAATTCACAGCTGGAATGTCCCTGGCATCCCTTTGTTGTGCTTTTTAAGTCCCTATGAGCACTGGTCGAATGAGCACTGATGCAAAAGGATCATTGGCCATTTCGGTGATCCCTGTAAGTGTTTGCATTAACTTCATCTGGTTACTGCCAATTGCAGCTATTGATTGTTATGGCTCTGTTAGTTACACTCTGTTTCCCTAATCCTTTCAACACTTTCTGTTGCTTTTGAATGGAACAATCTAGTCAACATTACTTTACTGTGCTGCTCTTACTTCTTCTGCCTGTTTCACAGAGAATGAAAGTCTGTAGAGTTAACTGAAATATAAACTCACTCCCAGCCTGCTGCAAGTTCATTTAATAAACTCAAGTCTGTGTGTAGTTCTTTTTGTGCTGCTTATTCACTATTTGTATGAGATGGGCAGTCAGGGCAGGAGCGGAGGGGGGGGTGGTGTCTCAGAAGACAGGCTGTAAAACTCTTTAGATCCTCTTCTAATAAAATAAGCTGCTTTACCCACCTCTGAGTTGTGCTGAGGACGCCAAAGCTTAATTCTTGTACTCATTGCATTGTATACCATGTGCAAAAGGTCACGTGGAAGAATGGTTTTATAGCTCCATAGTACTGTCACGGGGGCAGCGTGAACACAATGTGTGTTGGATAAACAAATACTGAGTTTCAAGAAGTGTTGATCTGCCTGTTTTTGTCCGGCGGAGGACAGAATGTTTTCTCCTCTCAGCAACATTACGTATTTTGTGTCTCTGAATGGGAATTTATGGAGCAAATCTTGACTCCTGTGACGACTGTACCCAGACCACCCGGGATCCACCAAGGTGAAGATTTCTCCCTGGGTTGGCAGTCTCTGGTGCCGTTCCAGCGTACCCCGCCTTGCGTAGTCGTGTTCGTGTCGGGGGCTCAGCACTGGCATTCAGAGCCTGGACAGGAGTGGGAGTCTGAAGGAGGACGCGAAACGTTGCTGTGAGGGAACCGCACGTGGTCTGGTGCTGTGGCCGGGGCTGTCTGGGCCGGATTTGGGGCTTTTAAAGCATAAAAATAGCGATGCTCACTGCGACCATTCTCCAGGGAATCTGTCCTGGACATGTCTGTCTCCAGCTGGTTGGAGAGCAGAGGTGGGAGTCTCTTGAGTGCGGTCCCGAGGGAACATGGCAGCTCCTCGCTCGCTGTCGGCCCCGTGTAGATGACTGCGAGGGGACAGGTTCTGGCCCTGGGTCACTGCCGGGGCTCTCGGAAGGAAACACGGCTTTTACCTCGCCTCAGGGCTGTGGAAACGGGCCGGGCCAGCGCCTCAGGGCAGGGCCGGGCGGGGAAGAGGGAGGCTTGCCCTCATCCCGGGTGAATCTTCCTTCGCCAGCAGGTTCTGCCCCTCGCAGCCCTGGGGCTGGGTCTCTCCGCAGCTTTCCCCGGGGAGGTGTCCATTATCGGGGGTGCCCTGAGCGTGTCTGGGCCCCCCCGCCCCGGCTCTGGGCCGGGCCGGGGCTCTCCGGGGCCGGGCCGGGCAGTGGCTGGCTCCGCCCGGGAGCCGCCCCGCATGGCCCGGCTCGGCTGCGCCGTGGCGGCCGTGACCGAACCGCAGAGCGGGGGGACGTGCCGAGGGAGCCGGACGGGAAACGAAACTGCCGGCCGGCGGCCGCTGTCCCAGGAAGCCCCCGGCGCTGGGCCGCGGCCGGAGGGCAGAAGCCCGCGGGGCCGGCGTGACGGGACCCGCTCCCCCGCCGTCAGGTACCGCGGGGCGGGAGTGTGGGGGGCCGGGCCGGGCCGGGCCGGGCCGCGTCTCTCTGAGGCCGGCGGGGCTCGGAGCTCCGGCCGCGGTGGTAGCGGACGGGGAGGCGGCAGCAGCTGCCGAGGGGTAATGGCAGGAGGCCCGTGGCTCCGGCTCGTCTGGTCTGTGTCCCGGCAACCCGGGGGCTGGCGGGAGCTGGGCTTCCCCTGCTCGGAGGCAGCTGGGCCGGGTCCAAAGGAGGGAGTCGTTGTATCCGTTTTTGGGGGTTGTAGCCCGTGGTGTGCATTGTGTGCCTTGGAAAATCACCCAGGAGCAAGGGGGTGAGAGTGAGTAGGCAGTGTGAGCTCTTTGGTAGGTGTTGGATGCTGCAGAGAGATATAATATCCAAAATAACAAACTGTACCTGAGGAGAAGGAAGAGTCAAAGAGAATGAAAATAGTAAAGAAATGGGGGATGATGTTATTTTCCAAAATGCTTAGTGTAATTGTGTCTTCTTTTTGGGCTTGTGAATTAACAGTTGGGAAAGCTGGGTATTTCAGGCTCAAGTGAGCTGAAAAAAAACAGTAATAAAAGTTCTGCTGCAGCCATCTCCATGCGTTCACAAAGGATGCTCAGGAACTAGGAAACTAGAGGAATATCAAAGTCTGAGCTTTGCAAGCTTGTGCTGTTCGTTAGAAAAAGTGTATGATTTGCATTTGCCATAGCCAGAGCACTTAAGGAGGCGTCCTTAGGATAGGCAAATTCTCCAAAGTGGAGTGATTCACCCGAGAAGACAGTTCAAACTGCAAAATGTGTGTAAAGGAAAAAAAAAACAAACAACTTCTTACAAAAAAACCCAAACCCACAACACAAAATGAAACAAAATCACGTGCATCTTCCTCTGTTTACCATGCTGTTCAAATAACTTGATAACCAAGTTACCTGCACTGGTTTTGTCAATCTGCTTACACCGCTGTTGGGTTGTGTTTACTGTGTATCCAGTACAGCAGCAACCTTTGCCTCCTATGAGGCGAATGTTGGGTTGCCTCTAGAGCACTTTCCACCAACAGCATAATTTAAATATTGGCACGAAGTTGCAACAATGACTGCAATGAAAATGTTGCAGACTGAAGGAGTATTTTCCCTTTCTCCCCGTTCAGTATTACTGGGATTTCTTAGAATGGACTCATGGATTCCACCTGAGCTGCTGTTTCCTGTGTCACGGTAGATGAGGTCAGAATCTGATGTCAGGATTCAGAAATATGCCTGTGTCTTATGATGGATTATTTATTCGTAGTCACTTTAAAGTCCCATGGGAAACTGGTGTTTTCTCTGTGAATCATTTCTGGCAGCTATACCGATCCTTCCGTGGAATAATTATGACCCAGACAGCATCGAGGGAGGAGTATTTGCTTCAATGAGTGAAACATTTCCACTTAGGAAGTAAATAATACTGATCTCTGGCAAGGTTCAGACCGTATGAGCATTGCAATTCATCTTACAAAGATTTTGAAAGGTTCTTTTCTCTTGTTATGCATCACCCCTGCAGATTAGATGGGAATGCAGAATGCATTTGGTGCCTTCTTGTGTGGAAAATGGAGTATTCCCATTAGGAAGGAGAGCCTTCAGAGCAGTGAGCAAGGGATTGCGTGAAGGTCATTGCAGCACAGACAATTCCATTAACTGGTATTCAGCATCACAAGTCTAGAGTTGAACTACAATAGCTTCCTCGAGCTGTGGGATTGAGCACATGTGCAGGTCCTTTGTGTGTCGTAGGGACCTGCAGAACCACGGGAGGCTTGGTGCCTGTGGCAGCAGTAAGTCTGTTTCCATCTGGATCCAGCTTATTATGGGCTACTGATTGGATGGATTTTTGTCCTTTCAACTCGGTACCTGTGATATTGACGGAGATTGCTATCCCTTGGCAGTTCTGCAACAAAACACCTGATGTTGGCATGTCATATTGCATCTGTAAGTAAATTCACAGTGCAGTGAAATGATGCGCTTTTCCAGGATTCTGTCTACAGAGTGTCTTCATATAGCTTATGTATTTCACTGGCAGTTTGAAGAAGGGATCTCTGTAGCATCCGTGCCAGAAAAGTAGTGGGAAGGTGCACAGAGAAGGTGTGGTTTTGCCTGTGTGTAGGTCACACGTTTCTAGGCCCAAGGCAGTTCTGACCTGAGGTTGGTACGCTGCTGTTTGACCGCTCTGTTCAGCGTGTGTCACGATATATAGTGTGCTAGCCAGCTCTGCTGTTTTCGGGTAGCAAGGGATCATCCTCCTCTATGCTGCAGTGACTTAAATTTTATGGGTTTGTGGCACAGCCTGGAATATTCTTTTATGATGAATAATTTTTGAAACTGGCATTGCCTTCCTTGAAATGCCGAGAGTTCTGAAGCCTGTGATGTTTCATTCATTCCTGGGGAGAGGGAAAAGGTCCCCTGAAACAGCATAAAACTCTTAAGGTTGGGGAGCGGCACTCTGTCCTCATCTAAATACCCTATGCTGTCTGTTGTTTCATTCTCTAAGCATGCAATTCCTTTTCCCGCTATTATTGCCTCTCCCCACCTTCTACCAGTTCATTTGGATGAAACAAGAGGGGTGGTTGTTGTTTTTAAGGAAGAGCCATGTACAGTAATTGAACTGTGCTTCTCTTGTACCTTCGTAGTCTTGGATGTTTCCATTTGTTTTCTCTGCAGTGGGTTTGACTGTCTTGCCTGGTCAACAGCAGCCTTTTAAAAAAGCAGTTCTGCCTCTTCGTTAAAGCAATAAATTGTCTGTTTTGTTCGTCTCTGATCTGGAGGAAGAGGGTATTGTACAAATCTCATTAGGCTCTGCAATGCTTTCTAAAAAGGACATTCTTTCTTTTTGATAATTCCTCCTTTCATGAAGACAATAAATGCTGGTGCACCTTAAACTCAGGAATGTTACATTCGCCTCCACAAAGGAAGTCTGAATGAAAGTGTTGCCCAAGGCATCTTTTAGTGATGATTAGAACAAAAGATGACATGAAGTTCACAAGGACATTTGGTTTTGATGTTGCTCTCGTGTGACAGGTGTTTGGACGTCACAGTGATGCATAGCAGGAAAAGTCTGAAGCTACAGAAATGCAAAGCTGAACAGAAATCAGGCTCTTTCTGCGTGCTAGAAACTTGATTTTGCATGAAACTACTCCTCCATACATTTAAAAGGGGATGTTTGGCTGGAGGAAGAGTTTATTTTTAGGCCTCGGTGGTTTTGGTTGCTTTATTGGTAGGCGGTAGTGTTAACAACATGTCACGTGGCACAGAGCTGCTCCTATTGCCGTGTCTGATACACGTCCTATTTGCTTGTCACCTGGTTTGTCAGCCTGCTTTGAACTGGCTCTGTGTCATGGCCGTTGGTAAGATTTGCTGTACTTTTGGAATCGGCACGTTTTGACCCTTGGCATTCTGCTGGGTTTTGGTTTTTTAAATTTTGAGAAAATTTTGGATGATACGGATAGCTTGAGAGGAAGAGGGAGAGACCCAGGGATGCCCAAAGATAAAAGGATGCTACAGTAGATTTTTCCAGCTTGTCCCTAAATATTGAAAGCCACGCTCTTCTCTCTTGTTGTTCTGGTAAAGAGGTAAACCAGGCTTTGACAATCTATTTGATTTCATTCAAAGTTGTGGATGTGCTGCATCTGTGTGGTATTCATCTCATTTACCAATTGTCATGGCAACAGCTGGGAAGGCTATCCCAAGCTTTTACTGATCCCAGCACAAAATCTGCAGTGCTTATTGCGGGTAAGCAATAACCCTTCCTGGTTCCTGCTGTAGCTGGCACTGTTAAATAGCAGCCAAGATTGACATTTCCCTGACACTGGCACTTCTGTTAAAGCTGCTGTTACTTCTGAAAAACAAGCAAACATTTCTTTCCTATACATCTTCAAAACTTCCTGTATCCCAAAATCAAAACCAAACTTTCTGGGCAAGTGAAACTCAACACTGCAGTATTATGTGGTAAGGTGCTTATGAAGAGTCTTCCTCAAGAATAGACTGGTATTAACCTTTTGTTGCTAAAATCATGCTGCTGGTGTTTTCCTGGTCATTTCTTTCAACTCTCTTTTCCGTGCTTTTTTGTTTCTCTTGCCGTTGTGTCTCTGGTAGCTGTTGCACGTATCCTGAATTTGAAATGAAGGGCTGGTACTGGAGTTTTGTAAGGACTTCTTGCCCAGTTCTATTCTCTCATACCCAGCGTTCTGGAATAAGTCTTCTGAATGTTACGCAGATGTTTCTGTGCCTTGGAAATCCGGCTAGTTTGTGTATCCTTCCCATCTGTGCTAAAGCTGTGAGGATCCATGTTTTAAATAAAGCACAGATTTATCTACTCAGTGGGTCAAACCTCTTCTGTAACCAGGTCATTCTGGGGAAAACGTGATGTGTTGAGTGGCATCGCTTAATTGTATGTTGTTTATTAGGTGTGCTGAAATGCTGCTGACGACGCTGAATGTGTTGCTGCTGATATTGCCTGTCTCCAAGACCCTTTACGTGGAAGAATTTAGGGATTGCTGTGCAGATCAATGGACCTGGACCCCTATGCCAGCATGCAGGTTGGGATGCGGGTTTGTTCGTGGAGTGGACTGGAAATGGGGCAACCAGGACAGCGGTGAAGGGAACGTTGGGACTGTGGTTGAGATTGGTCGGGCAGGCAGCCCAACCACTCCAGATAAGACTGTGGTCGTGCAGTGGGATCAAGGCAACAGAACCAATTATCGGACTGGATTCCAAGGGGCTTACGACCTTCTTCTCTATGATAACGCACAAATAGGTAAGTATAGCACGGACAAGAAGCACAAACGCTAGTGCTGTAGACCCATATGTAACTCCCACCTCACATGCTAGCTGGAACATTAAGCCTTTTGTAACTGCCGCTGGACTGATGCTGAGCAGCAAGCGTATGCTCAGCCGATCATGGCAGTGAAATTTCTGTTGGCCTCTGTGCAAAGGCTTTTCTTTCCTCTTTCTTTTTTATCTGTGAGTCTAAGTTTTGCTGGCTTTGTCATTTTGTTAGATTCTGGCATGACTCTTGGGATGAGAATCCTTAGGCCAGGAAATGGATGCTTCATATTACACATATCACTTCATGTTATATTATTGCATCATCTCTGATACACGCACAGTACGTGATCTTTTTCTTTTAAAACATGCTGTTATAGTTTTAAGAGCCTGGTCAGCCTAGTTTCTCTGGATTTTGTGTGGATCTTATATTCCTTTGCTTTTTTTCTCCT